>NC_089581.1:156469492-156769492 GCF_019320115.1 Miscanthus floridulus
CTTGTTCTTGGAAGCTGGTGCAATTTGTTTAGCAGTACGAGCAGGCTTGAAACAGCAACAACCAAAATACTTAACAATATTTTTCCCTTCAACCATTTTGTTTCTAAATTGAGTATGCATCTCATGAAGAGCACAAAAAGCTCTGATATCTAAGTTTGCATCCTGACACTTTACTGCCCAAAAAAAAGAGTAATCTTTGCTATTCCATTCGGAGTCAAATGATGCATCTCAATATTATATGCCTTCAAAATCTATTCAACAAAGTCTTGACAAGGCATGCGAACACCAGCAGAAAATTGATCCTGAAAGACAACACATTCATGCGGTTCATGTTTAGGAGTTGTTTCACCCTCAGGCAATCAAACACAAGCCCTCTCCACCATCCTATTAGTAACCATCCAATCCAACTCAGATTCATCCATCAATGTTTTCCCAAAAATCAAAGACTTGGTATCATCACCCACCAACTTTGACTTAGATGCAGAAACATCTGACAGATCCTCACTCAAATCAGATTGATTAGATTCAACTGGAGAATTTGCAGAAGCATTCTTCTCTTGATCAGACATCTAGAAAACAAGAAACATATCAGCAAGATTAAAACTAATAATTAATATAATAAAGGAAACAGAAATACACAAACAAATAACTAACCTTCGTTAATCAAACTTTCACCTTCTGAACAAATAGTCTTCACAAAAGAGTTTGGCTACGTTAAAAAATTCGACTTCGCTTCAAAGAAAATCTAAGCAAACACCTCCCCGCCTTCGATGAAGTAGCAAAATAGGGGGAGGGGATGAAGTATATATAGGCAGCTTCAGGTCAAACCTGACGGTTCAGCTTTCGCCGGTCAAAACGACCGTTGCAATTTAAAAAAACAACTCTTCACAGTCTAACGGCTATAAACGGCCAACTCCAAAGTTCGGGATGGCATTTTCTGTCTTGGTTTTAAATCCAAACTTCACGGGATCCAGACCTTTGGAGTAGGCCTTCGCCCGCGAGGGGCTGCTGTTGGGGATTTAACTTCACCAAGAAAACTCAACCCCTGAAATTTCGGAGTTGAAATTGTGATTTCTATAACAAAGTTTACTTGCAGGAGTAAGAAACAAAGCGAAGATGAAAATCTGACTTCGCTCAAAAGATTCATCTTCGCTGAAGAGATTTCGTCTTCGCTGAAAAAAAAGAAGAAAGCAAGATTAGGTGAAGGCAAGGTTTTGGCTTCGCCTAAAATTTTGAAGGCAGAAAAAAGATGGAACGAAAATCAACCAAGTCCAAAAGACGAAGACATCGAGAAGATTGGTGACCAAAAGTTAAAGAATGAAGGCTCGGAAGGGGAAAAAGTCCACTTCGCCCTTATAGTTGAAAAATGGTTGTAATTATTTGAGTTAGGAGTAAAATGGTCATTTTATGTAAAATACGAAGACTGGGGCCCTTATAAATACCCCCTCTGATATGTACAATACGATCAGAAAATGAATAAAACTTTGTTTTGTGTTCAAACTTTGATGCTTGTGTGATTTCTTACCTAACATGATACGTGTATAGCCATTGCAACATTCAGATGAAACACTTGCAACATACATTTAAAACGGTTAAAATATTTAAAATATACACTTGCAATACACGTGTATAGCCATTGTAATATATGCAACACCAGATCAACTTTTGCAACATCCAAATGAAACATATGCAACATACATCTGAAACGCATAAAACATATGGTTACAACACTTACTCATCTATTTGCTTCCGCCCAATGAAGGTTAACGCGGGCGCGGGGGACGCAGTGCGAGGTGCGGGCGGGGCACGTCGCGATGCATGAGACGCGATCAGCGCGCTACGCGGGGCACGGACGGTGTGAGGCACGAGCGGGTATCCGCGACACGAGGCGTGATCGCGCGGCGGGTCCAATGCGACCGTGCGAGACAGGGGCGCACGACGCAAGACGGGAGGCGCAGGGGCGCACGCTGTGCGAGGCGGGTCCAGTGCGACCGAGCGAGGCATGGGCGTGAGGTGGGTATGTCCCGCATTTCCGATTTCAAAATAAAGGATAAATAGTTATTAGGAAGGTAATAATCCAGGATATTTGAGGAATCCAATTTCTTGGAAACAAATAACAAAATGAACCCCATATCCGTTCTAGTTTGTTCTTTCTCCTGTACAACTAAAAAGAATAAAACGTGGTAGCGACGTCGGTTTTGGTTGGTCCGTATGCCCCCACGTCTGACATCCGACGGCGCCGGCAGTGGGACCTCCTCCAAGCTTGCGATCCCACCCTACGCCCGTGCCCGACCCCGCCGCCCGCGCCCGCCACAGGTGCGACACCAAGGCCGCCACGCCGCTGGCCCTGCTCCCCGTGACCATGGTGGCGGCGCCCTTCCCCATCCCCTCCCGACGGCGGCCGCTGCGCCCTTCCCCATCCCGACGGCCTTGCGTGCGTGGGTGTCGGTGATGGGCAGCCGCCCTCAGGCTCTAGATCCGTGCAGGGCGGACACGGCGGTGGCGGATTCCCTCGGCTACGTCCGTGTCGTGAGGCCCTCGTCGCGCTCGTCGTCTCGCTGCCGCGTCGCGCTTTGCCATCGTCTCGCTGGGCATCAGCACAGCAGCAGCCGGTGTGCTGGATCCGGTGCCGCGTCGCGCAAGCTGACCGGAAGCCCGTTCCCCATCGCACCAGAGCTCGGATCTGGCGAATCGAGCGGCGCGGCCAGGCGCGCGCATTCGGTCGCTGAGTCGCTGGGGCCTCGCTGCGTCGTCGCCTCACCGTTGTCGTCGGCCGCTCAAGCTTCTCGCGCCGGCCCGCGCTTCCGCCCCCCAGCGGTTCCCCGAGTCACGGAGAACCAACGCCCCAACGTCGTGACTTCGCCAGGCCACCGCAATCCCGTCCCACGCAACCGACATGGTGCTCTGCCCGGCTCACCCCGCGTCGACACCGCAGCAGCGCGACCTCGGCGGTAGCGCACCCGACGGCGTAGTCCACGCGGAGGTCAACCTCGCATCTGGAGTGGAAACGACGCGCTGCCCTGTCCCGGCTCACCCTGCGTCGGTGCCTTCCTGTCTGCGTGCCTACGCTTTCGCTTTCGCATCAATCTATGCTACTGTGCTGTTTGATTTTTTGGCTAGCCTATGTTCGTCATGTTCTTCAGATACACGAAGCTTTTCTCTTTGTTTGTTTGCGTGCCTGGGCTGCGGTGCTGTTGGCCTTCTCTGTCGATCCCTGGGACCAATTGACACTATCTCATACGTAAGTGCACTCATCTGAAACACCTGGCACCCCTTTTGCTTCAATTATCTGCTATATTGCTATTGCTTTTCTTTCCTTATATTATATATGGTTTAATTGATGCTGTTGTACTGAAAGGGTTACATCATGCAACTATAGAACTGTAATGCCTCTTTGATATGTCAATTTGTAGAGAAGTAATCATTCTGCCCCTATTTCATTAGGGACACTGTGCATACTCTGTGATTAAGGGTCTTTTTTCTACTATATGTCATTATTGTAATTCCCTGAATGTCCACCATAAAACCTTCTCATGGTATGGTACAGGACAATGTTAATTATGTTAATTCTTGAACTACGAACAAAAATTGTCAAATTATTCCTGCCATTGTTCATCCCTTCTATTGTTTCTGAAACCATGCTGCACATTCAATTGAATTTCTTTCCTGACATAGTCATAATCAATAGCAATACATGTGTTTAAATTTTCAGGATGGGTTTATATCCTATATCCATAGTGCAGGCCCCTTAGGCTATACTAATTTCAAATTGTGCTTTGTACAAAGTGTGCATTAAATAGAATGTTCCAAATTCCAGTTGTTTTTACATGTTTTAGTCTGATATAGGGGAGATGTTCAGTTATTCATTATACTAAGGTTTGGAGCATTTCAGTTGTGCTTAGGTTGTTATTGCCTGATATGCAGGTGCATTCAAGCATTGCTCCATAATTCGTTAGGCAATTGTAGTACTTTGAATGAATCATTTACACCTCGAAATTTAAAAATGCATACAACACTGAAGTTACCAGGCCAACAAACCTGTCCATTCATGCAAGAAACCTCCAACAGCAAGACCTTGGAGTTGTGATATTTGGTTGCACTAACAATACCATTGCAGAGTGTCACTCACGACAACTTTTTGGTATGCTCTTGGTTCGTCTTCATCACAACAACTCTTCTCTAAGCTTTGTGTTTACAAAGCTAAGCTACCCCTTTAATGCATTTGGGCATATCAACTTGTTGAGGGATCCACTAACTTAGTTACCGTTTGTGTCATGTTTCAGGATTGCCAAAAGGACATATTTCGTATGTACGAAACATTAAGGAAGGACTACCTCTCTTCCTCTTCAATTATGATGATCGCAGATTGTATGGTATTTACGAAGCTGCAGGGAATGGCAAGTTCTGTCCTGAATCAAATGCATGGTCACATGATAGCAAGGGCAAAACAAGCTATCCTGCACAGGTACAATCCCTGGTGTCTGTACTTTGAATGTCATCCTTTTCACTCTTAGTAAATGGCTTCTATATTCATGCCCTTTTATTTGTTTAGGTTGCAATGCGGGTAAGGGTGTGGTGTTTCCCGCTAGCAGAGAATCAGTTCAGAAATGCTATTATAGCCAATTACTATCAGAACACACCCGGTGTCCCTGGCCAGAAGCTCCATTTTTTCAAGTTTGAATTGGATCATGCTCAAACACGTGTTTTGATGGATATGTTTATTCCTTCTCCTTCTCCCCCCAACAATTTCTGGATGCCCCCTGCCGCAGCACCAACTAATGATCATGGGAGAGAATTAGTGCTGTCACCTGGATGGGCACCAGAGTTTGAGGGGAACGGTAACCTCAAATCAGAAAATGTTGTAAAGTCATATGCAGACAAATTGAAGAACAAATTCGAGGAAGTTAGGACACGAGATGTGGATGCGGAACATGCAAGCTCAGGTAATGAATCTTCTGGTGGTTTCGATGAACTGGATTGTCAATACACATCACCAGAGAGGGAGGACTATGCACTATCAGATAAGGTGGTTCCAGTGAAACAACAACAGTACCCTGATCAGCAAGGAAAAATTCTTTTTTGCCTTGTTTTGTCACAGCATATTTCTATCTCATCAAGTTGCTGCTGGTATGCATCCACCAATTTTGTTTCATTTTTACTGCCTCAGCAACCCTAATTTTTGCTGATTCAGTCATTTGTCACTATTCCTTTGACATCTTGCCACTGTCTGATCAAGCACATTAGCTCGATCCTTATGAGTGTTTAAGCTGCCTTGAGTGAATGTTCTTCGGTGGTTTCAGATAATATGGGCAATGGGCAATCTTGGGCTTGAAGCAATCCATGCAGCATGGGCAGCATGGGATCTCAACGGAAAATTAGACTCAGCCTCAGTTGAAAATCTGAAATAGTGTTGCTTTATCTAACATTTCAATATATGTTCTATTATGTTATTTCCCATTCAGGCGTATCAAGCTAGAAAGCTTAGTCCATATCTCCTATTGTATAACAGTGAAATAGGATTGATTGATCTATCCTTTATTTGTGTTTGCTTATTTCAAATGGACATATCTACTTATACTGTGAATGAGGCACTTATATCAATGGGATTTCAGATCAATGGGATTTTAGATGGACATATCTACTAGAATTTCCTTTTTATTTCCCATCTCCGCAGTTTATGAAGTGACAGCAACCTGTAAATATTTTTTGCTCATTCTAAACTATTTCGTGCTTCTCTACAGGGTTGGGTTCAATTTCACAGCCTTGTATCCATGGATGTTCAAGTGTGGCAGGTATTTTATTCCGAAATTTACATTCATCAAATAGTTTGGAATTTCAAGCAGTACTCAGAAAAGATCAATTCTTATGATCTTGGATACTGATTTGTCTCAGATCTAGAAATGTGGTCAGACATATGCTCTTGGATATGGACTTGTCTCAATTCTAGAAATGTGGCCTGATATGATTAGCATATGTTTCAGATTGACATTGTTGCTCATAATTAGCTCATGTCTGTTGTAAAAACCTGTAGCAAACAATTCTCTTTTTTTTCACGGATTTGCTTTTAGCATGTATTTCATTAAGAGGGAGTAGAAAGTGCATTACAGAACAATATCTTAGCCTGTAGCAAACAATTCATCATTGATTGTGGCCATCTTTACACTTGATTTTGGTTGTCAGAAGTCAGAACAAAGCTGGTCAGTTTAACATACTGTGTTTTGCAAAATGTGAAATATTTTCGGTCTGCTTAAGCAAATAGTTTGTCTGTGGTAGTATCTGCACAAAGGATACAAAGCACTTGTGTCATTATGCATGGATGCTGAGCGGCTTGCAATTTCCACTGCACTTTAAGATTGTTGTGCTCAGTTATTTACCGGTATAGAATCTTGTTATGCTGGTGCCCAGGCTTCCCAATGTACTGCCACACAGGTTGTGTAATTTCTTATTTGCCCAGCGTGGCGTGGACAGGAAATATCAGATGGGTAGAAATTCCGCCCTTAACTATCTAATTAGGACTTGATTGTCGTATAGAACTTAGGAATACAAGAAGCTTAATTCATTGTACTTGAATATGACATAAAATTGATTGCATTATGATAATTTTACTTTTCAGGAAATGTTGTGTGCTTCTACAGTACCTTGATCCATGTATTCCTTTTGTTTATGCGTTCCAAAAGTGATTTTGAATATGAATTCATTTTGGTCGCGCAAGGCAAACAATCAATCACATCCTGTTATGGATTTTGAGCTTTTTCCCCATATTTGATGGCTTCCATGGACAACATGTGCTATGTTAAGCTAGGATTAGCCTTGCTTTTTCATCAATTAGGATTAGCATTGGTTTTGTCAGCTATATGTTCAAACCAGGATAGTATGTGCAGGTTCGCACCTTGATAAGGCACAGATATTGTTACCTCTAACGGATAGGTGAGCTTTGACTTGTTTCCTAATATCTATGTCTTTGTATTTTAGTTCTTTAGGATTGATTTATTTAGGCTTTGGTCAAGCAACAAGGATGTAAGGGCCAGGGGAACATGTATAGAGGATCAGCCAACCTTCTCAAGGTTAAAAGACTACAGTTTATGTTTGTTTGTTTCTTTTAGTTGAGTTCCTCATAGACTTAAAGTGTAAATCTTATGGAGAATTAACTGATGCATAATATTCGTCGAATTTTAATGATGGTACTATGTCATAGAATTCAACTATATTTACCCATAGAAACGCACGGACACTTTTGGTGTGACATTCCAACGTGGGTCCATCGTCTTGCCTCGCGTGCGATCCCCGGCGCTCCCTCATGTGCGGTGCCCCTGGTCCCATCACTCCACCGCAGGAAGATCCCGGCTCCAATCATCAATCTGTCTTCCCCGTGTCTCGCTCTAGCACAAAAGGAAAGATCCATCCCTTCCCCTGCAGTCGCCTCGCTCCCTGCGATTTGTCCGCCACCCAGTGCTGTTGCCCTCACAACGCCCTCGCCTTCGGCCTCGCGCCGCCGCCAGCCATTGCCCTCGCGAGGTCACCCTCGCACCGCCGTCGCCAGCCCTTGTCCTTCCTCGTGCCGCCGTTGCCAGTCGGCGGCCCTTGCTGCCATGGCCACCCCGGTGCTGGCTCCCACGCCTGTCCAGGTACGCACACTTCCCCTTCCCAGAATTTTGTCGGCTGCTTCAGTTTTGAATTCACGATCAATCCTGGTTACATGCGGTTCCAATCATTTTTGGTAATTTTTTGGAACCACAATTTCATCATTAATTTGAGTGCTCAACACAGCATTAGTTAGAAAGATGCACTTCAGGCTGATACATGTGCTTTCGTCTTCTTCTTTTCTTATTACAAGATAACACAGAAGTGGAACATTAAGCTCGTGAACAGAGTCGGTACCCTCTCACCCGCACCCTAGATCGGGCGAATTTCGGGCTCTGATGGCGGTCACCACTTCCTGCTCGGCCATCTCCCTGATCTAGAGGTCACCATCGGGGGTTGAGGATGATGACTGCAGGTAGGGAAGGCGGCAGCTGGAGCGATGCACAGTGGCGTCCATCTGTGCTGTTGCCCCCATCGACGCCACCACTGATGTCCTCATATGTATTGACAAAATAAAGTATCAGTTATTACTTTTTTTTTTTTGCTCGTGCGTGATAGGCGGAGTGACCACTACTGACGATTTCAGCGAATTGGTATTCAGTCCTATTTGTAATCAGGTGCACAATTTTCAAAGTGAGGTTCTTTCGGGGTAATTCATGGATTTAATTTATTGACTACAACGCTGACCCAAAAGTTTTTTATTTGTTTATAAGCCTACGCAATCGTCTGCTTGTTGATGAAGCCAGACGTCGTCGAGTTCAAGAATTTGCTAAGGACACCGTGTCGCGTCTCATAGATTTAGAGAACTAAATAATATTAAAATCATTTACACGCTTGTGACATGCACTTTGAATGGATGATGGACATGAATTTAGTTTAATATAATAGTCATTTTGTGCATTTTCATTGGTCAAATATGTTCAAAATACGTGGATTGAGCAATGTTTGTCTGACATATTTGATTGCTTCATTTAGTTTGTAATATCGGAGACTTCTTGCCGATATAAAACATTATTTTAGCCGTATCACGGAAAGGTCTATATAGTAGAGTTTGTTAGCCTGCGGTGCCGTGCTCTTAGTGACTGTTAATTTTACAAACTTTGTTTTTTGAATTAAATGTCAGTTTAATGTCTTACAGTATTGTTATTTTATCGTGCGATCCGTATGTTTTTAGTACAAAAGTTTAGTTGTCCCATAACAGGCACGCTACCTAGTCTGGTTATTAAGGTAGGAACGGGGTTAAGTGGTCAACATGCTGTATGATCAGATATGTCTAATTTATGCTTTGTTCCCCTGGTTAACTCGACAGTTGGAGTTGTTAAGACGAGGGTAAAGCGTGCTCTCAAATCTCAAGTCTTGGAGAAGGAGATCTGCTGATAACGCTTTAATTCCATGGCGATAAAGCCATCGAAGACCTAGCTTTGAGTCATAGTAAACTGCACAGGGTGTGGGACTGGGACAGCCGAGTCCACCCTTTGGTCAATCGCACACGTACCAAACAGTCCATGAATCATGATTACATTGGCTATGCATCGTTCCTTTAGAATCAAGATTATTTTTATCGCGTTGCTAAGGCGACACAAACCTTGCGAGTAGAGCTGTTCAATCTCAATTCCTCCCCCGCAAATAGAAAAAAGATCTCAATTCCTCAACGCTCAGCAGCGGTACGGTCATCATCTAATCTGTGCTCTGTCTATGTGCCTCGTTTCGACGTAAGCTTGCTTGCATTTAAAAGAAGAACTATATTAATCTTGTTCCGACTTCCGTACCGTAATGAATTTTTTCTTTGCTTATTTTTTAAGTAAAAACTTATTATTATTTTGCCTATGGTAACGGGGTGGGCTGTTTTAATTTGTAACAGCAGTACAATTACTTTTTTTATATCGGGAAATGGTGAACGTTGAATTCTCACGCATCTGTAACATTTACTACATTTTCTTCAGATACTCGCCAACAATTGTCATGGGCATTGTCTGAGGCGCGTAGTAGTTGAACATTTCGACACACCGTGTTCCATTGCTACTCTAGATCGTGCCGTACGTGCAATTGAGTGCAGAGGAATATGATACGCAAGTGGCAAAAGCGGCTACGAGGTAGGGGACAAAAATATTGACTTGGACAACTTGACCTGGAGCTGGGATATGATAGAGGGAGTCGTGTATATATACGTGCCATGGATCATTTGCTCTCTTCATCACTCCATCGAAAACCAACAACGAGACACCACAAGGATCGATAGCCACAGCACTCAACTGCACGCATCCCCTAGCTAGTTTCAGATCATCCAACAAATTTGCCGTTAGCTCCTCCATCGATCCATCGATAGCCCATGGATCAGCAGCAGTACCCGACCATGTACCCAAGCGCACCGCCGACCCCGGGCAGCAACATGGAGGCGGGCCTCGTCGCCACGGGCCTGCCAGTGCGGCGGCAGCAGCAGCTCGGCGGGGCGGCGCCGGACAGCAGGGACGGCTGGGCGGGCAACGACCCCAACACGCTGATCGTGGTGGCGACGCTGATCACGGCGCTCAACTTCCTGCTCGGCCTCAGCATGCCCGGCGGCTACTGGCAGACCGACCAGATCGTGAGCGACGCCGGCAGCATGGTGCCCCGGTACCGCGCCGGCGACCCCATCATGCGCGATCTGCACCGGCCGAGGTACTGGGTGTTCAGGGGCGCGAGCTGGGTCGGGGTGGCGAGCTCCATGGTGATGACGCTGAGCCTGCTGGTGCGGATGCCCGTGGGCTCGCGCCACGTGCTGTGGTCCTTCGCGGTGGCCTACTCCAGCCTCGTGCTCACCTTCATCGTGTCGCAGTCCAGGACGCACCTGTCGCTGGACATCATCATCTGGGTGGCCGTCCTCGCCTTGATCTGGCTCGTCATCAGCCTCCACCCGGACCACCGGGCGCGCGTCATCCGGGTGCTCTTCTGCTGCGACCGCGACAACTGAAACCTCTTGCTTTGCCTGCTTGTCTCCTATCGTCTTCGATCATGTACGGACAGTGGACTGAAACTAGTATTAGCACTCCGTAGCTTCGATGTTTATCCGTGATGCGATGTTTGATTGGCTTTTCACAGCAACTAGTGAACTCAATGTGAACTTTACAACCATATGTGCGGTGAAGTTTGAAATGCAATGTGTGTGAAACCGAAATCTGTACTTGCATGAGTGTAGTACATTGCATTAAATCTTGTGTTTAGTTTCTTGACGTTGACCTCGAAAATCAACACAGACATAACCGATGACTAGATTGCTCCATTTAGGGAGAAGTAACCCGTTCTCATGCAAATTAGCAAAGGGGTAATTCTTCAATATGGCGACCCGTTGTTTTACAAGCAAGAACAATAAGGATAATACTTAATTTCACCTGAGCTTGCAAACTTTTAGGCAAACTAGCAAATCATAATTACCAACTTAGATATGAAACGTAGAAGAAAAAATAAATAAATAACATGACTAATTATATTTGGTTCTGTTTGGTTCAGCCGTGAATTGTGGAAATCTGTTGTGGGTCATGAGCTGTAAAAAAGCTATTGTGAGGTACGATAAGTTGAAAATTGTTCGGTCGAAACAACTATCAAATAGACCCTCTCTGTATATCTCCCTTGAAACAACTATAAAACATCTCTCTATTTTCACTTATTAGGAGAAGCAAGCCAAAAGTAAGGTTCAAAGTGCCACAAAAATTGTACTGCACGAAAGCAGTGGCTTCTGAAAAAGTAAATTTAGATTCCACCCGCTTAGTTAGCATTCTGCTTTTTGGCAGCACAATCAAACATAGCCTGAGAACAACAATTTACGTTTTGATCCAACCAATAACATGTATTCCCTTCATGCTAGAAAGAATATAGATTTAGCACAATGCGAAGTTAAGCCATATCAAGGGCCTGATTTGGTTCACTTCCAAAATTTACCAAGTCAAAGATTTGGCAAGCCATGATTTTAGCTAGTATTTGGTTTGCTATCAAAACTTGCTGAACTCTCACATTTGGCTTGCCAAATCTATGACAATTTTTTGTCCGACTTGTGGCTACCAAAACTTTGGTATGGCAAATTCTAGTCGCAAACCAAGAAGACCCTAAATACGACTGTATGTATTGTTGGATTAATCATGAAATATAATTTTATGTTATGTTTGTTTAAAGTCATAAATCTTTGTACTGATCTGTACTCTCGTTGATACGATTATCCTGCTGCTATATACTATGTTACTCGCCCCAACCAAAGTGCAGCGCGATAATGCGCCAAAAAGCAGCCAATAGATGAACCGGCGACTCGTTGACCATATGACCTGTTATGAGGGTATTTGCCAATGATCAATGGATATGCTTGATTGTTGTTTCTTTTTTACGCTATGGTCTCTTCTTCATTTGTTCAACTTCGATTCATCGAGGGATAACGGTTTTCCAATGTTGCCTAGGACCATAAAGATGTTGGCATAATTGAAACCATTGTTCGTTATATTCCCAAATACTATAACATAGTAGAGCACTAGAGCTAGAGGGCACTCAAGGCCAGCGGCGGTGTTCTGTCCAGTTGTTGGCCGGGTGCTGAATTGCTGGTGCAGGGTCATCCAGAAAAAACCCCAACACATCTGTGCTAATGTGGTATGTAGTTTCTATTATGCAATTAGATATACACTGTATCAAATCTCTACAACTAAAAATTTCCCACGGTCAACATCTACCCGGCAGGACGATTGGTCGTGCGACCCCGCGTCTACCTCACCGAACGGCGAGGGCGGACGAAGGGGCGCAGGAGTAGGGCGTGCAGGCACGTGCGGCGGGCCGCCTGCAGGGTCCGCGGCTCCGCCGCTCCGGGCGGCACAGGGCAGGGTGCAGCCGCGTAGGGCGCTAGGGCCGAGGCGCCGAGCGTGAGGCCACAAGCGCCGGACGGCCAGGCACCACGCCGGCGAGGGCGAAGCTCCTCCCTCTGCTCGCCCAAATCCCCGCGCCCCTGCGTCTAAATTCGGCTCGTCCGTCCCTGATCCGTCAACTCCTCTGCTTCCCAGCGATGGGCGCCGGCCGTGTCTGTCGCGGTGGTCCCTCCTCCGCTTCCCCCGCCGCCGGTGCCGCCGTGGGCGGCTGTTCCCGAGGCTCGCCACATCCTCCTCCGCCTCCCCTTCCTCGGCCCCCTCTGAGACGGCATCCACGTCGGTCACCAAGACGGTGAACAGCGCCCACCACTTCAAGATCGTGGGCTACTCCCTCTCCAAGGGGATCGGGGTGGGGAAGTTCATCACCTCCGAGTCCTTCAAAGCGGGGATGGCGCTGGCTACCTCTCGCTATGTTGGTGAGGCACGGGAAGTTGGGTGAGGAGAAGGTCACCGAGGTCAGGTGGTTCCTCGACTCCAGTGCAGTGCCCGGCGTGCCTGCTGGACCACCCAAGTCGTCGGCTACTGCTAGGAGGGAGTCCTTTGCGAAGAGGGCGGGGTTGGCCACGAACCCCATGGGGAGGAAGCTGTTTGAGGTGAGGGAGGCGAAGCAGAGCAACTTGTGTGTTGCGGTGGATGTTGGGACAGCAAAAGAGCTACTTGAGCTTGCTGACGAGGTATACATGCCATTAGTTCTTGTGTATTTGCGATGTCTTTCTACTATTTGCTAATAGTGTGTTAATTTGTTTGCTCCATTTGTGTTGGTTGGTCCAGAGATTTGAATGTTGAATACTCAGGTTGATATCTTTTCTGATTTTACACCAGATTTTGGGGCCAAGCTTCACACAATATGTTCTCTTCTGACATCATCTTTCTTATCTTCTCTTTTGTTGTATTGCTGATCATCATTCTTTTATTGTGTGTCCATAATAGCCCAATTGGATTTCAAAAATTGTACTTTGTCTATCACAAATCAGATGCCGGTCCTCATAGTAGAGATATAGATGCAGTATCCTTCTGTGTAATCAAAATGGGTTGTCCATTACTGTAAGGCAAAATTCCTACACCAGGCCAATCTACTTGGTTCTTTAGCAGCGTTAGCACAGGCTAGATAATTTAGTACTAAATTCCTACATTAGGCTCTTCCAGTTAAATATGATATTATCTTCAGTTATCAGTTATGTTGAATAAATTTTCAGTTCTCCTGTGTCATCCGATGAAAAAAATGTTGAAAATAATTTTCAGGTACAAAACTAATACTATCCTTCATCCAAGTACCAATTACTGCCCATCTAATTTATCTATGTCTGAGTTGTAGTTTTTTTTTCTTGCCTGGAGGAACTGATGCTAACCTTCCATTGATTGAGAAATAGAAATGCTTGATTATTTTTTATTTTCAGATATAGGGTTATTTGTTATTTTTAGAATCTGGCTATTTTTTATGTTTATTATCAGTGCAACCGTGTTTCGTAATTATAGGATATTAATTTCTTACATTGACATATTCTCCTGGTCGTCGGATCAATGATTGGTCTTTACCATCTTTTGTATGACAGAATTGTTCTCTACATTGCTTATATGGCTTGGTGTTAACCCTTTTTTTGGCATGCGGATGCTGGAGCAATGCCAGTTGCCAAACAAAGTGATTCAGTTATTTTACATCAATTCTGTTTATACAAGCTGTAAACAGTAATCAGCTACTTAGATTAATGTGGCTAGTTTTCTATCGGGGCAGATCAGTCATCTACTGTACTCTTTCTCGCTTCTTTCGGTCTACTTGTGCTGGTGGCGCACTTAGAAATTCTCAGGAATCGTGCTGCACCTCAGCGCCCATGCAGCACCGATGGCATGCTTGCCACGTACGCGTCTGCACCCACCTGCCGAAGGAACAGAGATGGTTACTTATTGTGGCTCCACGTGGAAGGAACGCGCAGCTAGCTGGTTCAGGCTCATATGCATTGAGATTCGCGCACAAGGATACATGGATGGCCTGCGCTCGGTGCTTCACGGGCGTCGCGGTACAGCACGACTGCAGAGAATTTTTTTTTCCGCACACTTGGAGCTTAGGGAGCTGTGGACGATGAAAAGCTCATGCTTGGTTTTCTTGATTCTTGCCGTAATGATCAAGTGATTATCCTAGGACCAGATTAGCTCCCATGATTACAGCTTTGGCTTGATTGATTCATATGACACATCAGAATCTTGAGACAAGTGGGATGAAGGTGATGCAACTGGTGCGGGAGCTTGTTCAGGCCGACACTAGCGGGTACAGCTAAGCTCTTCAATCACCAACGGATGCTTTCATGCTCAGGTTCATTGCTCATCGAGGCTTACCATTTGCTGAATTTTTTTCACATTCTGCTGTACTTGTAGATGTTCGAGTTGAAGGATTCAGTGTTGACATGGGAAGGAGCAGAAGCCACAAGCCATTGATTAAAACAAAAAATTAGGTGTATAAATATTTCGCATGAGATTTATGGTACACCATAGACACCCGTTAGTGAAGAAGGGTTTTGTTGTCATGAGGCATAAAATTGATAACCTGACAGATGAACAAATTGGCATGAATTATCTTTGTTGTATTCAACAATATAAGTTTGATCCTTTTTGGATTAAATAACACAATAACCCTGCAAATTTGTATCGCTCCTTTTTTCCGTGAATCTTCAATCTATTTTATTTTATACAGTGTTTGGTTGTTAATTTGTGTCACCTAAAATGCCACCGTGGCGTTAGCACGGGCAATATACTATAGATTGTAAAACATGTATTATGAAACACAAACTTGTTATGATTATCTTTCCGTAGCACTTGATTCCTAAAGAAGTGCAAGCTTATCTTTCATGTATCGTAGGCATGAAGTGATGCGGCAATTGATGTTGATGTTTCAATTTTGCATTCAAATTTAGAGTTATATCGTACATTCATCCCATACATCCAAGCGTTGCATATGCAATTGCTACATCTCAATGCTTCGCGTCGCGTCACGAAGTGGTAGTCGCCTCATTCGACATGAGTGGCAACTGATCGAGGTTCGAACACCGGCCCACGAAAGGCTCGAGGCCGCCTCAGGTCAAATAGAGCCAGGGGAGAAAAACCGAGATGAGCCCCAGTGGCCTTGCCCGACCCCGCTCAGAAGCGGACAGGGACTTCTCGACCTTTCTCGTTCGATTCTAACCTCGAGCCAAACCCACAGAATCTCCGTTGAGGAGAGGCCAACGGGCCACCCGAGCCTATCGAACGGCTCGGGCATCTGCCGGGAGGCCGGTTAAGAAGTAGTGGAATGCCACATGAGGGCTCTGCCGACCCCGTCAGTGGATGACGGACCTGAATTCCACATGAACGTGCCCGTTAGCGAGCTCATTGAGCGCAACACTCGAGCTGTCGAGGCAAGTGTCGTTAGCTCAGCCCCTCTGGTTGCGGAAACCGAGGACGGGGTGATGCGTGAAACACGACCGACCCCTATCAGACCCCAAGGGGCTCGGGGGCTCGAGCCGCCCGATCCTAGATCGAGAGACCGAGGTTCGAAGGCCAGCCCGCGAAGGGCCCAAGGCCGCCTCACGTCGAACAAGAGCTAGGGGAGAAAATGCAGATGAGCCTCAGCGGTCTTCGCCCAACCCACATAGAGGCGGATAGGGTCATATCAACCTTCTCGTTCGATCCAACCTCTAGCCGAGCCCATAGAATCCCCATTGAGGGGGAATCTGTTGGAAGGCGGGTTAAGCAGCAACGGAATGCCACCCGAGGGCTTTGCTGACCCAGTCACGAGCGACGGGACCGGATTCTGTTCGAACATCCCGTTAGCGAGCTCATCAAGCGCGTCACTCGAGCCATCGAGGCAAGTGACGTCGCCTCAACCCCTCCAGTTGCGAAAACCACGGACGGGGCAACAGTCACAAAAATGAGCCGACCCTTGACCGAATCCCCGCCACGCGCGGGGGCTCGGAGAAGGTTGGACTTGCAAGGAGACCGAACGCATGGTCGCAGAATGATAGCAAAAATCCTAAGGAAGGGGTACGTACGAATACAAGACTAGTTTCGCTATCCTCTCTTCGGTCTCCAGTGACATTCGACCCCTGCAACCGCAAGGGGTCGGATCTCACTCGGGGGCTAATAAAGGTATAAATACCCCCTTTTTCGAAACAGTCGCTACGTCGGACCTCTTCCTCATGTTAAAGTTAGTCTCAAGGTTTGTGGGAACGAATAACCGAGCATGCCTGGCCAGACTACAAAAAACCCACGCCCCAACGGCTATGGTAACTTTGCTCACCAGCATCATCGAAGTTTCCCTCTTACACACCTTGGGCCCTACGGTCTTAACGAACGGAAGGGTCGGATTGCATGAGCCCTTCTTTTTCGAATACAAAAAGGGAAGAAAGCAAGTTCAATCAAACAAAACAAAATTATGAATTTGTTTAACGAAACAAAACTATGAATCTGTTTTTAAGATACAAAAGTGCCGACACTTGTCCACAGATTACAGATAATATCCATCAAACCCATTCGACTAACTACCCCCTCTAGGGAAGAACCATGTCTTCAACTTTGCTCGCCAGGGTTTTCGCAAGAGGAGCCACCGCCACTTCTATTTCATCCAGCTCGGAGGCTTCATAGCTAGGCGAGAAACCGAGGCTCATCGCCTCCAAGTCGATGCTTTCATCATAATGCGAGCGGGCGATGGCAAAGGCTTGGGTGATCCCTAAGCAAAGAGCTTCCTTCTCCAGCTGGCGCACCCGTGTCGTGCTATCTACAGCACGGGCCACAAGCGAGCTGGTCCCCTTCTCCTGCACCACCTGCAGGTCATCGTAGACTACGCCAAGGGCAACCTTCAGGACATCAAGCTCGTCGCTCTCTGCCTAAAGAAGACTCCTCACCTCAGCAAGATCCGTGGCCAGTCCGGTAGTGGCGCCCTTGGCCTCCAGCTTCTAGGCTTTTGCGGTTCCAAGCTCAGCCTAGAGAGAGCTGATCCTCTACTCTGCCTCATCACGCTCTCGGATAGCCTGGTCGTGCTCCCCATGGGCCACGCCGTGCTCTGAGTGGAGCCTCTCCATAGTCTGGCGTAGCTCATCTTGCTCCTTGCATAGCCGAGCGCCCGCCTCAGCATCTAGTTTCGCCGTCTGCTCCAGGGCCACAGACCTCTCCTCGACTCCTAGCCTGAGGTCCCGCTCCTTCTTGTCCTCGGCCAGGAGGTCGAGGATCCACTAGCGGGTCTCAGCATCTCGCTGGAGTAGCTCATCCTACTCCTTCTGCACTCTGGCAGCCTCCTCCTCATCCCACCGCACCCTCTCCGATAGTTCCTCAAAAGACTTCTCGGCGTCCTCCGCATCCCGGCGGGCCTTGGCCTCCCATCATCGAAGATTGTTCGCCTCTATGGCAAGGGGAGTCAACTCGGCCACCCTCTATCAAAGCTAGGTAGACACGTCCCTATGCGACCGTGTCTCATCGACGAGGCGGTCCTAGTCCTCCTTATGTTCGTGAAGGAACCGGGATTTCTCCCGGCTATGAGCAATAAGAGACTGAAAAAAGACGGTGGTCAGAACACAAAAATAGAGGAAGAAAGAGGAGAGCGAGAGGCAAGACTAAGTGAATACCCGGCCGGTGGGAACGATGACATCTCGCAAGGCGCCCCTGGCCTGGTTCAGAGCTTCTAATGCAGTCGTGATCCCCTCGTTGAGACTCTCCCGCTCCATGCCCTCAGCGACATCGTCGAGGGTGAAGAGTTCCGACAACGAGTCCTGCGGACCCACCCACCAGAGTAGGGGTTCATCCCGCATGGGCGAGTGGCTACCCTCTAGTGTCAGGACCAGAGACAACTCCCTGTTGGTCTCCTCGGCAACCATCACAGTGTCCAAGGGTCCCTCGACCATGACCCCCTCTGTCCTACCCATGACGGGCATCGTCTCTCAGGCGGCCGGTAGCACGGGACGCGCCGCTGCCTCGAGCGCCGCCACCATAGCTTCTGGCTATGACCCGTCCATCATAGCCACCATCACCTCTATCTTCATTGGTGGGACCTCATCCGGCTACGCCACGCTCACCGTGGTCGACACAATGAGTGCGGCCAGTAGCTCCATCCGCTCAGACGTCGGTAGCAGAATTGATTCCATCACCGGTTGTGTGGCAACCTCCAAGGGCATGGGCACCACCGCGGGTGGCGCCTAACCAGCCAACGAGGCTATGACGCCGACTCTGCTCTCGCTGAAAATGGGAGCGATGTCAGGCGACGGCCCCCACCTTGCCTTAAGGGCGACGCTCTTCTTGGGCGCCAATGCTAAAGAAGTGCTCTATCTGACCCGTCTCCTGACACTATAGAAGAAACAAAAGGCATAAGTCATGATGAAAACAGAGAAAAATAGAGAAGCTGGTGACTTACGTTGGTGCTGTTGGGCGTTGGAGACGTTTGGGGGATGAACCCCCGGGCCCCTGCTCCGCCTCATTGGGGTGGGACCATTTCAAACCCGCCCCCTGCTCCTGGGTAGAGGGACTCACCTCCCTTGCATCCGGGGGCACGGCAATGGAGCCGCCCCCCTCCACCGACACCTCGGGCGCGGCGATAGATCCGCCCGCGCCTTATAGCTCTTGAGGTGCGGCGATGGGGCCACCCCCCTATGCTAGCACCTCAGGCGCAGCGGCAGACCCACCCGCTCCTGCTGTCTCCTAGGGTAGGCCAATAGTTCGGCCCATCTCCACCGGCCCTGTGGATGCGCTTTCCCCCACGTGGAACAGGAAAGACCCCTACATGGATGAGTGCATACCTGTCAGCGTATCCTCGCTCGCCAGGTCATCCCACTCAATGTTGGCAACTACCTCATCATCCTCATCATCGTCATCATCGTCGTCATCACTGTCTGTCTCCTCTCCTCGCTCCCATGCCTACAACTTATGTTGCTTCTTCCTCCTCTCATCCTCCTTGGCCTTCTTCTACCACTTAGCCGCGGTGCGATTCGCTGCCGCCATGAGCAGGTCCTTCAGCAGCGGGGTTCGGTGATCCATAAATATGAGTCTCTTCGGCTGGTTCCCCTATCTCAATATCAGCATCAAGGGGTCGAGAGTTCAATTAAAAAAAAGACACGGGGAAAGAGAACTTACGAAGTCAATGTACCCTGGTTCCCGCCGCATTGGGGGATGCCCTGGCACCGGATACACAAAATCAAGAACGGCGCCGGCGTTGTCCCGCGAAGGCTCCATCGCCTCCTTGATGTGTTGCGCCACTTCAAAGGGGGAGAGCGCTCACTCGGTGAGCGCTGTCCTATCAAATGCCACCCTAGGAGCCATCATGTGCAGGGGAAGCGTGCGCCTCATCAACGGCGCCACTCTCTACATGTGGTAGGGGCCGATGATCCCTGACCCCTTCACACCCCTCTCCTTCAGGATGCAGATGGTGGCGAGGTGGTCCTAGATCCTCTTTTTATCTTTCTCCGGCACCCCCACTTCCTCCATGAGTTCAGGACCTCTTCGATGAGGTGCCCGGTAAAATCTAGCAAGGGAGCAGCTGTGTTGTTCCTGACATAGAATCAATGCAAATGCCACCCCTTGTTGGAGGTTGATAGACGCATCAGTGGGTACTCATTGACCCGGTTGTTGCGGAGCTGGATGTCGGCGCATCCCATCGGCACGTTCAGCTCTTGCCTCTTCTCCCGCTTCTTTAGGAGGGTGACGCCAAAGAAATACCGCCATAGGTCAAAGTGGGGACTAATCCCCAAGAACCCCTCACATAGGGCGACGAACGCCGCAATGTGTAGGATCCCATTGGGAGTAAGGTGTTGCACTTCCACATTATAGTAATGCAACAACCCCGGAAGGAACTTGTGGGCGGGGGTGGCGAATCCCCGCTCGTGGAAGTGAGAAAAGGACACAACATAGCCTTCAGGTGGCGACGACGCGTCCTCATTACCGGGCAGCCACCACTCCTTGGCGGCAGTCCGCGCGCAAAGAAGGCCATGGTGAACGAGGCCCTCCAGGCGCTAGAGGGTGACATTAGATCTACACCACGGCTCCATTAAATGATTGGGGGGATGGATGCGAACTTGACGGCAGCTGAGATGCGGATGCGGGAGGCTTAGGCGATTGACGGTGGAGGTTGTAGATGCAAAGGCAAGGAGGCAATGTATAAAACCCTGGGGACGAACCCTTTGGTTTTATAGGGGCGACGGATGTGAGAAAGGCAACCACCCGCCTAGATCTCCGTGCCTACCACGATTCGCCACCATGTCACAACGCGGGATATGCGCCCGCAATCCCAATCATTTCCCTCCGAAGACACGCCAGATGTTTTCGCCCTCCTAGGCGGACTAGGACTCTTTACCATCAGAAGAGATACGAGTCAAAAAGCTTTCCTCTAGCCCACCTAGGCCTAGGAGTGCGAGGGCTAGCCCATCAATGGTTTTGATGACCGTCTCAAGGCAGCCTTAAGACAAAGGATGGGCCCGCAATCGGCCAAAACCTAGGCACATGAGTGCTGCAAGTATCTCGACCCAAGATTGAGTCTCAGCCAGGCTGACTCTTGCCAGATCCCCACGAACAAGATACCGGGACTCCAATCGAACTATCTAGTTATCAAAACACCAAATCTCATAGCCATACCTGCGAAGGGTCTGAATTACCCCTCGGGCGATTCTATCCAAATCACCCGAGGGCTACAACCGATGGGTGTGCTCACGCGCACCCTCTGGCAAACCAAAATACCCCCCGGGCGATTCTATCTGGATCACTCGGGGGCTCGGGGACTACACCTGTTGGATGCGTTCGCGCGCACCCTCTAGCGAATCGAAACACCCCCTCAGGCGATTCTATCTGAATCACCCGAGGGCTCAGAGGCTAAACCCATCGGGTGCGCTCGCGCGCACCCTCTTGCAAGTCAAATCACCCCTAGGCGATTCTATTCGAATCACCCGGGGGCTCAGGGGCTACTGTCAGGGACCAAATACAAGGGTACCCAAAGAGGAGGAGCTAATAACCATCAAACGTTGATGCTTCCAAATAGACAAGAATGCAACTACACTTCTTGCCCAACTACCGAAGGTTGGCTCCGCCTCGCCCGACCCCTGACGGCTGGCTCCGCCTCACCCAACCCCTGAGGGCTGGACTCCACCTCACCCAACCCCTGAGGGCTGGCTCCACCTCGCTCGACCCCCGAGGGCTAGACTCTGCCTCACCTAACGTCTAAGGGCAGGCGCCGCCTCGCCCGACGTTCGAGGGCTGGCTCTGCCTCGTCCGACATCTAGGGGCTAGCATCGCCTCGTCCGACGTCTGAGGGTAGGCTCCACCTCGCCCAATGTCTAGGAGTAGGCTCCGCCTCGCCTGATGTCTAGGGGCAAACTCTACCTCGCCCGACGTCTATGTGCTACTCCTTCATAACTACGCGTGCAGATAAGGCGAGGCACTCAAGTCAACCGCAATACCGAGGACCATACCCTGCACGCCTACAGGAAAGTACCATTAGGATATGACTAGATGGGCGCTTTAAGCCCTTCCAGGCATGTCAGAGCCCAAACAGTGTTGTGGGCACTGACATTTGTCCTAGAGTGTTATGGGCATCAACATTTGCCCTCGGACACGAATCCTGATGAAAACATACGACAACCGCTATGGTCCAGGAGGAAACTGATGTCATCTACAGTATGAATGTGGGGCCTCTATGCCGTCTGCTCCCCATAGGGTCATGGCTCGTCACTGTGGTGCATCATGTAGCCTGCCGGGGCGAGACGGGACGTGACCACTTGCTGAACGAAGCCAGAGTATGGCCCTATCAGGATTAGCGAACGTGCTATCCCTAGCATCGTCTGGCGTGTCAGCGGGACTCGCTCAGAGGAAAAAGGAGACCCGACATCTTTGAAGGACCTTCTTAGCCTCTGGTTCTTCTTCTTTCTCCCATTTTTTGTAATCCCTGCTCCCCCTTGATCTATAAAAGGGAGGGTAGGGCACCCCACTAAGGGGACGGATCAATTCAACACCATGCATCACATAACACACAGCTGAGCAGCAACCAAGCTCTCAGCGCCCTTTCAACCTTTCCATCAAAGACTTGGGACCTGTCCCTCTCTCGACCATTTGTACCCCCTACTACGAACCTTTCAGTGCTAATAACGCAAGCAGCGGCAACAAACTGGACATAGGGACGTTCTGCCCGAACTAGTATAAACCATGTGTCTTTTAGCACACCATCCAGGCCCAACGCGCAACAAATACAAATTTACTAGTCGGTGCTTACTCGAAACACCGACACACGGTAACACTTACATCTGCCAACTCAAGCGAAGATTTTTCAGCAAGTTGAGCCTCAGTGTCAGGAACTGCGAAGGCGTCATCAATGTACTTTGACAACTATAGCTCTGACTTCCTTGGCATAATGTGAAGTTTGTCCAAGCCAATCCCAACAAATTTAAAAGTGTCTATATTCACACCTTGAGCTCGACAGTACTCCATGCACCTCTTATACGCCTCAGGATCAACTCCACCAGGAACTGTTTCCAAGGCTTCGGCAGGAGTAGCAGGTTCCTGAGCCACATCCTTTATTTTTCCAATATCAACAGTCGTCTCCTTCCAAGATGAAAGATCAGGGAAAAATTCCTCTACACAAAAAAGAAAACAAACTATAAAATAAGAAGAACAGAAACTAAAAATTTAAATCAAACAACACAACAACAAGAAAAAAAACTTACCTATAGAAACACCCTTTTCAAGTTGACATGCAACTTTTTCACCAGTGTTCACATCAATTGTGGACTCAGTAAGATGAGAAGCCCGAGATTTTCAGCCTCTTCGTCAAATACATCGTCATCATAATCATCAAAATCAAGGGTAACAGTAGTAGTACCCTTAACCATGTGAGCCTAAGCTTTTGGAGCATCAGTCTCCACAACCCCACCTCCCCAATCAGAATCTTGCATCACAACTCAAGGAGGTGAGACAACATGAAGAGCAGCACCAACATCTCTTGCAGTTCCTTGCGGACTTTCAGCAACAAATCTTTGACAAGACGGCTCTACAGTTTCCTACGAAGCCATAGTCACAATCTCACTTTCTTCAGTCTACGCCCCAGCAGCATTAGTAGTAATAGTAGCAGCAGCATCAACAATAGGGGACGAAGAAGGCAAAGTGCCTTCGCCAATATTTTTCTGAGGCGAAGACAAGACACATCCGCCAACATTTTCATCAGAATTAAAAGTACTCGCCAAATTCTGGAAATAGTCACCAAGCGGAGTCAACATCGGTAGAGTCAAACCACTAGAATTAAAAAAATAAACTAATCATTCTCACCTCATCATCACGTGATGGCTGACTAAGAACCTGTAACACCTTGGGTGTTTAAATACTAAAATATATCATGTCATCATATGCATAGTACATCATTTATGTGTTAGTAAAAATTTTGATATGCATACACTAAAACAAGCTTATCTTTATGTGGTATGTGTTGAATTGTATTGTTTGAATCACGTTCAAAGTTTTGTTTGGAATTGAATTTTTAAGAAAACCCTAATTTTCAGTATTTAAATCCTACCCTGAAAACCCATTTCAAAATTGAAGTACATTTTGGAGTTCATCCTTAAAGCAAAAGTGTAGAGCTTGTCAAGTTGTACAAAGTTTGTTTTTGGAATTTTCAAAGTTGTTATGAAAAATTTGAAGTAATTTGAAAAGGCAAAATTCTTTAAATGTCCCCTATTTGAATTCAAAATTTCATTTCAAAATATAGACCGAATTAGGGGGTGGTTATAAAAGCAAAGTTGTAGAACTTTGAATTTTGAACAACTTTTATTTTTGGAGATTTTTGTGTTGTTATACAAATTTGGGAGTAATTTGGAAATTTAGATGAATGGCAATTCTGTAAATTTGGTGAACAGTGCTCGTCGCTTAAGCTACACCGCCGACAACCTTCTGCTAGGTTCTAGGCGCGCCTGTGGCCGCCCTTGGCTTCACGCTGGCACGGAGAAGGCCCTATGGGGCTTCTCTTTGCTTCCTGGCCGCCTTTAAAGCCCTGGTGCCATCACCGTTCGTCTCCTTTCTATTCCTCTGCTTTTCCCGTCGCCACCGCTCAACTCCCGTGAGCCCGCGCCGTCGCCGTAGTGCTTCATCGTCGCAGCCAAGCCTGTCCCAGCTTCGTATTCTCCTTGCGAACCCAGTCCTCCATCCATTGTTGCCTGATTGCGCTAGGAAACGCCGCACGTCTTCTTTCTTCTTCACGGCCGGCAGCGCCATCGTGGTGTGTGCGTCGCCCTGGCCAGTGTGCTACGGTCTGCCTCTGACCTTGCAAAGCCTTGCTTCAGCTTCGTCTCAATGCCGTGGTGCTTAATACCTTGTTGCTTGATCGTTTTGTCCATCGTAGTCGTCGGAACACCACCACCGACGACGTTTTGCTCCACCGTGTTTGCTCAGATCGTCGAACCACCTTGTTGTTGCTCCTTCGGCTCGGTCTTTGACTCCAATGCGTTCGGGGTGAGCTACTAGTGCTTCCTGGACCCTTTGTTTAACTGCTACCGGTCTCCTATCGTCGGCGTAGCGCCGCCATGCAGTCGCATCCGCCATGGCTGGCGTCAGGCTTGAATCGTGTTGTAATTGAGTTAGCTAGTGTCTCCAATCGTTGCGCCGTGTTGTTGTGATCGTGTTGGTAACTTCGCTGTCGCCGGTGACCTCGCCGTCGGCAAGATTTTGCCGGTCAGAGCCGTTGCCGCCGCGGTCAACGCGGGAGGTAGGAGATGACAGGTGGGGTCGCGTGTCAGTGACCGTGAGTTTGAAATGAATTTTCTGTTTTTCAGATTTGAATGAATAGTTTGAGTTTTTGCTATTTTTGTGTAGATTTATTTAGACCTCCAAAAATTATAAAATTTTTTGTGTGACTTCTCTGTGATGTATATTATTTAGGAAAAATATGAAATGTTGATTTTCAGTACTTTTTAAATGTGATAAAAATTGCTCAATTAATTAATAAATGAGTTTTCATGATTTTTCTAGGCTTATTTCCTTATCCAAAAATTATGAAACTTGTTTTTCCACTTAGTTATCATGAGATGAACTTTTACAAAAATTTTGAGGTCAATTGGAACAAGTTGATTTATTTCATAATTTGTAATTAAATAATTAATTCATAAAAGTAAATAGTAACATTTAATGATTTAGGTTTTGATTGAATTTTGGATTGAGTGATGACCTTGGGTCATTAGTTGATAATGATCCTTGGCAATGGCATTAAGTGTTACGAAAAAGGTTTAGTTAGTTTGACTTGTAACTGTACCGCGAAGGAAAGTTGAATTCAAGTTGTTAATTTTGCATCCATCATCGAGCATCATATTTTGTATCTCGCATCATGTTAAACATGGCATTGTTACTACGTGTAGTGAACGAAGGTGAGCACGTGATAGTTAATCAAGTTGTGGAAGAAGTTAATCCGTCTGTTGAGGTCGGATCTGATAATTGTGGAACGTCGCAGGAACCTGACTTTTTCGTGAACCAAGGCAAGCCCCGGATGCATTTAAACCTACCTTGTGTTTTACGAGTTTTTACCGCTTTTGCTTCTATATACTGTATTAAGTGATTAGGAGTCCGGTGGAAACCTAATTGGTGCATTACCAACCTTGTTTTTTCATATCTACCTTGTTACCAGTTTAATTCGTATATGCCTGGTCATGCTTAGCTATGCTTAGAACGATGAAAGTTGGGTGATTACCTGTCACCTGCAAGTTTTAAATGGATCTTTGGTTACTTATGTTATCATGTGATATGGGAATATGGAGTAATAAATCTAGACCGGACGGACTCGGTGTGTGAGAGCCACAGGACATGGATGTCTTGTGAGCGGGTTCTTTCTACCTATGTCGATTAAGGTCCATCCATTGTTGAACTGCGTGAGATGAGACTTTGTAGTACTAACCACATACTCCGGTAAGCCTTAACTTGGTGATTCTATTACGGGAATGGCTACTCGCGCACTAGGAGTGGAGAGATGGCGAGAATAGCGCGTACCCATGTGGCAATGGGCTAGATTGGTGGAGTACTGTATTCTCAGGTGGCATGGACCCATTCTTGTTTTAGACGATCCGAGGGTCGGTTGGTATATGTAGGTCGGGGACCTGCATATGTTGTGTGGTCTGGAATTCCTAGCTGGGTTTTTAATTGGTTCGAATCGTCGTTGCTCCTCGGTTATGGAGACTCAACTCTCTGTTCATCATCGTAGTTAATAACTGGAACTCGAGTAAGATTTGAGAAAGAGTTTGATATGAAGTTCATGATCTCATTACGGATCATGGCAGATTCATATGTGGTTCTTATAAAGTTTTATACGTTGAAGTAAAGAATTTTGTTAAAGAGCTTTTATGCAAAAGAACTTTGATTATTGCTAAAGCCATACCTTGAATCCCTAAGCCTACATTCCTGAGTCCTCTCAGTTTTATTTTGGTTAAGTCTTGTTGAGTACTTTTGTACTTAGGGTTCGTTGACCCTTGTTGCAGGTGAGCCTCATGAGCAGGTCTATTGTGGACCATGCTGCATGACTGTTGTTCAGGTCAATGATGATAAGTGAATGTGTGATCCTTGGGCAGGATACTTATATTGTGTGTTTGTATTGGATTATAATGCCACTCCACTACTATTATGGTTTGTATTAAGTATCAAACTTAGTTTGTAAGATTTGAAACAATTGGTTTGTAAACTAAGTTATTATAAGACTTCCGCTAATTTACTCTGATATAGATATTTGAATAAATGTTGTAATACTGCAATGACTCTATAATGGGATCCTGTTCGAAAATTGTGGATGATTCGGGGTTTCCTGAGGACACTGGATAGTCTTCTTAAGTTACTAGGAACATATGCATAGTCGTCAGAGGTCGTTGGACAGTGACAGGTGCATGTGGGTCCTATAATTTAGGAGGTTTTGCCACAGAATGGTATCAGAGCGATCGTTACAAAGTCTTTGTTGTATTGTTTTACAAAAACTTCAAAATGATTTGGGACAAATAGATATAACTTGTTAATTTGGTCCAAATTGCTTCTGGCTTATCTTATTTCATTCTCACCATTCCTTAATTGATTAAAAAGGCTTTGTGTGGTGGAGTAGTAATCTTATTATGCCCTATGTAATAACAACTGTTATTTATGTACCTTATAAGCTTTGATGTTTTTGTTTGTAAGAACGATTCATGCATCATGATTAATCCATTCGTTACTTACTTTCCCTCTGAGTCTAGGTTAGGTAGTGAGTCTGGGTTGAGTTGTGTAATCCATCATGGCTGTTCTTTAGACTTGGATCAGATTGTCTTACTTGGATTAATATTGCTTCCTACAGTATAGCTCGTACCAAGATAACACCCCGTAAGTCCGTTGGACCTAAAGGAGTTCCTCGTCACCAACTTGCTCCTAGGAATGACGGTGCTAGCAGTAGCAGCTCTAGGCTTGATCCCTAGGCAGAGATACAGAGGCTTACAGCAGAGTTAGCTCAGGCTACTAGAGATAGGGTTGTGGATGCCATCCATGTGGGCGAGTTACGGGATAGATTGGGATGCCTTACCACCGCTCATAGGAATTGCGAACGTATGTTAGTTCGTATGGTAGAGGGAAGGAATGAAGCTTGGCATAGAGAAGATGTAGCTAGAGCTAGAACTCATGAGCTAGAATTTTATGTAGAAGATTTAGAAGAACATAATACTACCTTGCATGAAGAAGTCCATAGGCTGAGCAACCTCCTAGATCAAAATCATGAACCTCAAGCCGATGAAATGGACCCTGGTGTCATCATTGCTGATAATGATGAACTTGAAGAGGAAGAAGAAGAAGATCCAGAAGAATTAGTAATGGTAGATGAAAGTGATAATGAAGGCAGAAATGTTTCCAGAATGGATACCGATCATGAAGTTTGATGTGATCGAGGAGAAGAGTAGAGTTGTAAATAGTGAGATCTAGTTAAGTTTAGTAGTCTTGTGTAGGGGTGGACTTATGTTTAAATAAGTGAAACCAGTGTAATGCGTTGTAGTAAGCTCTTTTATCTTTTAATAAAGGCTTGTGAGTTAAGTTTGGTTTGTATGAATAGATGCATCGTACGCGGGGTTCGCATATTCCTAGTACTTCACAAGATGAAGATGATATTCCTGATCCGCCACCAGTTCCACCAAATCTAGCTGATGCTATCGCCGCCCTTGTCAATGTGACTGTTGAAAATGCTCGATTGCTTCACGAGATAGCTCAGAGTAATCAGAATATGGTGTAGGGAAACCGTGGCCGCAATCATAATCGGCATGAAGCTACATATGTTGATTTCACAGATACAAGACCACCAGTGTTCACCAAGGCCGATGAACCCCTAGAGGCTGATGATTGGCTTTGGACTATGGAGCAGAAATTTGATCTTATTCCATGCATAGAGATGCAGAAACCTGTGTTTACCGCCCAGCAACTGTAACACCTCGGGTGTTAGCCTTGCATAACTTGACTTGCATAACATGAGCATGAGCATCAAGCATTCATAAACAAGCATTTACAATTGAAACATTGGATTGAAACATCTACAACATTTGCTTATTATCGCATGTTTCCTTGAACATATGCAACTTTTCTCATTATTTCATGTCTCCATGTGTATATGCATATGATAATGAGTGTACACATGTACTTGGTGGATGTAAGTCACATAAACATGTAGCAACACCTAGGTTAGCAAATAGGACATTGTTCATGGTCACCTTTCATGAACCAACACTTAAGATTTCATGTGATTAAACTAAATAGCACTATGAGTGACTAATACATGAAATGATGGTATGACCTTGCAATTTGCTTAAACATGTTTAGAGTATCATTATGAACAACTTTGATATTCATGGTTAGGGGTAAATAGGTCATTAAGCCATAGTTTGAAGTGTATCATCTTTTAAATGTGATATGTTTGACCAAGTTTGAACTAGGTGTTAGAGACCTTGCATGGAGGTGGTCACTAAAGCAAAGTTGTAGTATTTGATATAAGGAACAACTTTTATTTTTGGGTCATTAACTGATTTAGCTCCTAACATGCCTGAATTGGGATCACAAGAATCATCAAAACAACAATTTCAACACTTAACAAAAATTTCTAAGTCAAGTTCACCGACAGTGCGGATAGGCCGACCTTGGTCATGATTTTACTCGGTTTTGGTTGTGAATTAGCACAAGTTCATTGAACAAGAATTGTAGATGGTACTTAGGACTACAACTTTTGTTTTGGAATCATTCACTGAACGGCTTTGTATCGGGAGATAATTCAAATGAAAAACCCGCTGTCAGGCATCACATCGCGAGTCTGAACTAACTGAATCACTCGGCTTAGTGGCCGACCATCGCCAGGACAGGGCTGCCGCGTGGAGGCAGCGATGGCCGCGCGTCACCGATGCCCTGCCCCATGCAGCTAGGCTGACCAGAGCGAGCCTTTAACATGCTAGCGCTCGCCCGCTCCTTTCCGCGCCTTCATTTTCCATTCCCGGCTCCTCCTTCGCCATTCACAGCGCCTGCAGCAGCTGCAGCCTTGGCACCGGGCGCCGCCATCGCCGTTGACGTCACCAGCTCACGCCTAGCTACTCCATCACCACCGCAGCACTCCACCGCCACCCCAGCAGCTCACCGCATCCACCCATGCCTACTGACGGTGCTCGGTAAGCTCCAGCACCGCGCGCAAGCTTGCCGGAGCTCCGCCACCATACTCCGTCATCGTGGCCATGCCGCCACAGTCCACCATTTGCTGTGATATCTTGTGTGCTAGGTTCACCTGAGTCCATAGAAGCTCGTCAGCGCTTGAGCTTGCTTTGCCATGGCCTCCACCGGCGTAGCGCCGTCGTCCCGCACCACCGCTCCGCCATGGTCGCCGTCGTAGTCGCTAGCTCCGACAAGAGGACCATCCAAGTAGTGCAATCGATGCGCTAGGTCCTTTAGGTCATGCCGTGATGATGTCACCGCCGGCGAGTTCGCCGTCGGCGAGCTTTGGCCACCCACCGTCGTGCAGCGTAGCTGCCCTGTTTCGGGTCAATGACGCGTGGGGTCCTCTGACCAGCGGGTCCCACCGGTCAGCGGCAGTGAGAGTATAGGATAGTTCATTTAATTCCAGATTTTGTACTGTTTTGTAATTTTTAGATCTCCAATTTGGTAGCTTCAAAAATTGTGAAATAAATTTGGTAATGTTCCTTAGGAAGTGTAGTATTTAGGAAAAATATGATCTTGACACTTACAGTAGAAATTTTGGAAGATTTAAATGGAGATTTGAAATGTGTTTTTCAATGCATGCAAACTTGTTTATTTTATATCTAGAGTTCCTGTGCTCCAAAAATTATGAAATTTTTGTGATAAGCTATTATTGACATGTATGAGCTCTGATAAAAATTTGAGGATCAGTGCATGCATAGACTTGTAGTTATAGATTTTTCTTTTGTAAATAGGTAATCCTTGTATGAATTTTCATAAATTATTTAGGAATCCAATATTCATGAAATTTGTTGGAGGTTATCCTAGTACCATATGGATGCTAAGAAAAATAGGAAATCTGTTGCTTGACACTTTTCACTAGGGTTTCCTATTTTTGCTATTTTAAGCCTTTCTGCCTTGTCTTTTTTGTATAGAATGTTTTACTGTATAAAATGGCATGAAACTTTTGCAGTAGTCTTTTGGTAGCATTAGTAAGGCACTGTAAATTTTTAAGAATTTATTATGCACATTTGATATATATTTATTATTTAACCTATGTATCTAAATAAAATGATAAAGGCATTTAAAGAAATAGTCTGGGCTTCACCATTATATTTCCTTGAGTGTATTTGGTATGCTTAAACTGTTGGTAGACTTTGTGTTGTCAAACTTTGAATGATTACATGAAGTAGAACTATTGTTACATTGTAATGCGAATTGGAAGGATTCCGGGCAGATTCTGGAGTTTGATAAGTTGCATGTTAAAAATGATGTTTGCTATAAAAATGGTTAATAACAAAGTTGTAGGTAATTTGATAAGCTTTCCAGAAAGTCTAGGATCACTGCATTTGGATAATTAGAACTCCAGTTATGAGTAAAACAAGTAGCTGCTGTTTGTGAAGTAGTAGATGCATTGTCGAAGTAATTAATTACATAATCAAGAAGAGATATGCACCTACTCAGTAAACGCGATGCACTTGTTGTTACTTAAACCACATGCTGATAAGAATAATTGCAAGAATGCATTCTTCATGTATCATCACACCACCCTTGTTAACATATATGCATTCGCAATATCTAATGCCATATTCATGCATCTAGGATCGGAGGAAGAAATAACGTTGCTGGAATTCGATGGGATAGAGGAAGGGGACCAGCAGGAGAATCCTCAAGTTGTAGCTCCCAAAGGCATGGAGCAGAATCCTAAAGAGCTTCCAGAGTGTCCTGACCACCGCCCCACTTCCTTTCTGCGAGGCAAGCCCCGGAGCATTCTAAGTCTCCCAGTATTTCACAAATGATTACTTAAGTACTTATGATTGATGCATTAGGTTATAAGAGTTGAATGGAACCACTTGATGCATATACATTCCTTGTCCAGATATTACACCTTTAACCGGTATAGGTCCAGGATCAAATATATGCTTAGCCATGCTTAGACCGGTAGAAGTCGAGTGATGTCCTGTCACCTGCGAGATATAGGTGGATACCGGAGCATGGTTGGCTATATTTGCTATCGTGGAACAGAACCATGGGGTAAAAGAAAATCGAGGCCGGACGGAGTCTATGCGTAGGATGACTCATGTGATTCCGTCTGTGCCGATCAAGAACCGTACCGTTATTGGAACTTTTGACAAGATTGAACGCATGCCTATCACTTAGCTAGCCGGATAACTCGTTCCGACTGTGAAGCCGAGTAGCTCAACTCAGGCCGAGACCCGTTCTATTGTGTGCTCCTTGCGGGGGGCGATCAGACTAAGCCCAAGGGCAGGCTTGGCCTAAACATCCTGGCATCTGGTGTCCCAGATTGTGCGGCGTGGTACGGACCCACGAAATGTAGACCTGAGTTGTACCAAAGGTGACCTAAGGCTGCCTTCATGTGGTATGCCTGGGTTTGTGTTAGGAATAAATTCCCAACTGGTTGAAATCGATTTGAATCGCCATCTCTCCCGGATAGTGAGAAACTTGGCTAGCTCCAACATCGTAGTAACTGTGTTATGGAACATGATGGTTCGGATGAATATGGAATTACAATACCTGCTATGGTTACTATTGTATGCTTTTAAATTGATATACCACATGTTTGGCACAGGATAGTTGCTAATCTAGAAATGGATAGTTATAATTAACTTGATAAAGGAATCAAGAGTGTACAACTAAGTCGATTGCTTTTATGCAAAATGTTGTCAAGCTATCTCCACTTATACAGCCTTACATAATCCTTGGAGTCGATTTATTTCTGGTTTATGACGGGTAAGTCTAGCTGAGTACCTTCTCGTACTTAGGGTTTTATTTTTCCATTGTTGCAGATGGCACTGTGTATCATTGTTATTGCAAGAGTTGCTTCTATCCCGACGTGGATGAGGAGTAAGCCTTGGGCAGGCTTCTTTATTAATCCCTATCTTTGCTTTTGTGGACCATGATCCTACTTGGCACTGTATCAAACTATGTTGGAAACTTTATTTTCGAACTTAATTGCTTCCGCTTTATCTATCAAACTCGGTTTGTAATAACTTTTATTCGTACTCTGATGATGAAATGTATCTGTGAACTTTATGTAATATGTGGCATGTATGTTGAATCATGTACGGTCTTGGTTGTTGTAAATCGTTTATCGAGACCCGTCGTGGTACTCGACGGACTACCGGGTTTATATGGGTTCAAGTATGACAGTGCGACCGCTTGCGGGCTGCCATTGTACTTGTACTCTTATAAATTGGTCGGTTCTGCGACAGCTGGTATCAGAGCAGATTTCAACGTTAATTATCACATGTGTATTTAAAACGAAAGTTTTTGTTTTCCAAAAACCCTTCTCTAGCAACTAATAGTTATATTAATAGGTATTTGAAACCTAAAGTGTGCCAATGATCACTTTCCTTATGCCCAAATTAAGGACTATTCGGTGGCTATTTAAGTACTAACATGGGGGTTTTTACTTCATCGTCCATACGGCGTGCTATTGTATGGATGCCATTCACTTGAATGGTAATGTATGGATCAAATGCCTCTACGCCAAGGTAAGATGATGAGTGTATGACCACAAGATGTGAGCGTGCGGTCGGGGAGAGTTAGCTTTGGTATGACTATGTATGCATGCTTGCATGTGTATATGGTACGTATTTAATTGTGGGTTTAAATTATTATCGGGTAGCTTGATACGGAAGTATATGTATGGGTATACATATATGGAAGTATTTAAATTTACATTCTGCATATTTCATTATGGGTTTGGGCTGAAATGAAATTTTATGCAGGTACACTAACAACGAAACATGTAGCTCGACTAGTTACGCTATATATGAGAGAACGTATGTATGCCACCGTGTCTACCGTTAGAAATAATTTTTTCCTAAGTTTGTGAGGACGTATGGAACGAGCATGCATCATGATAATTACCATTCATATAATTAAATTGTTCCTCCCCTTATAAATTTCTTACTCGGTTATGTAACTCTTATCCATTATGGCCTTGTCTCACCAAGAGTACATGTTGATGGTACAGATGGCAGCGCCAGTTGGGAGTGAGAATTTCCTGAATGTTTTCGGAACACCTACCCTCTTGCGGAGAGTTCTGCACTTTGTGGGGTACCATGAGCGACCCCTTTATCATTGGATTGAAGAGTACTTGGAAGGACAGCCATGGTACGAGGTGCGGCTCACTATTCCAGCCCGCACACAACTGCCCTTCTGGCAGGAGAGGAAGGCAGAATCGGAAGAGGGAGAGGTGGAGCCTGAGGAAGGAGATGGTCCTATCTCTGGCCTCGATAGTGATCATGACGAGGATTAGACCGCGTAGTATTTAGTATAAGTGCCGAATATATCATCATTGGATTTGTAATGGACCTATAGTTTGGAATTGGTATTGGTAATTTGAACTCATGTAAAATTGTTATTTGCATGACTATCGCTGTGCGGTTAAAACTCTAATTCTAGTTGAGCTATCTAAGCTCATGATTTGGATATTAACGTGCTACGAGTCCGATGAGCGATCAAATTGGTGATGTCATGTTGCGAGAATGAATTGTTATGCCTCTATTTTTATTGTGAATTTGAGAGTTTCTCCAGTAATTTTAGTTTGGCATGATTATGATTCGTCTGCAATCTTGTGGCATCAACCGATAATCGCTTATTGTTGTGACTTCGCAGATGACGCGCACACGTGCTGGAGCTGGTGGCAGCCATGATGGCAATAATGATGACTTACCACCACCGCCACCGCCGTCCGCTCAGGAGTTCTTTACCCAGTTCTTGGGGAGCCAAAGGACAATGGAAGAAGCTCTACGCCTCATCGCGCAAAACACCGCTCGTGGCCACCCACATCAACCAGGGGCCGAGCCAAATCAGCACAGTACATTTAAGGAATTTCTAGATATAAAGCCTCCAATCTTCAAGGTGGCTGAGGAACCACTACAGGCTAATGAGTGGCTCAACACCATTGAGTAGAAATTTCATCTACTAAGGGTCACCGAGCATCTGAAAGCTGAATATGCTTCTCATCAGCTGCAAGGACCAGCAGGAATCTGGTGGACACATTTCTTGTCATCTTTACCTGCTAATGCGCGAGTGACCTAGGAACAGTTCAAGCTGGCTTTTAGGGGACATCATATTCCCCCGGGCCTAATGCGCATGAAAGCGGCTGAATTTATGAGGCTCACTTAAGGAACGAAGACCCTCACAGAATATATGCACGCATTGAACAACCTATCTAGATATGCTCCAGGTTTTGTGGATACTGAGGAGAAAAAGATAGAGAGCTTCAAGCGGGGTCTGGGTACCAAACTGATGAAGACCATGGCCAATTCTAGGTGTGCCACATACAATGAGTTTATTAGTGATGCCTTGACCCAAGAAAACCACAATAACATGCATGCCGTTGCTAAGGGTCGCAAGAGGGCATATGAGGCAGGTGCCTCTAGATCTTCACAGTCAAAAGCGCCTATCACAGCTAGGCCACAATTCCATCCATCTGCACCCAAGTTTAGGCCTCCACCACCTAAAGCTCAGAACGGCAGACCTCAGAAACCATTCCGTAAGGTGTTCACTATTGCCTTACCAAAAGGGACTGGCAGTTAGGGGAGCTCCACAGGATCTCAGAATAATCAGCCATGTTTCAACTGCAACCAAATGGGTCATTGGGCCAAGGAATGCCCCCACCCCAAGAAGAATGGCAACCTGAATCAGAGCAATCAGAGGTAGGCGAACGCAAGGGCACGTCCAAGATACGTGCATTATACCGCTGTTGAGGAAGTGCCCGCTGGAGAAGTTGTCACGGCTGGTATGTTTCTCGTCAATAAGCATCCCGCTGTTGTTTTATTTGATTTGGGAGCTTCTCATTCATTTATGAGTCAAGCATTTGCATCTAGACATGATCAGGAAATAATTGAAGTAAGCAAAGGGGGTTATAATATAAGTTCAGCAGGGGATACTATTTCTACCAAAAAGATAGTCAAAAATGTGCTCATCTCTATACAAGGGAGGGAGTACACAATAGATTTGATAATATTGCCTGGGCTATCGATAAGTGTAATCTTAGGCATGAATTGGATGAAGGATCATGGTGTTCTTATTGACACTAGCACCCATACTATTATGTTGAAAGAACCCATGGGAGGGAATGCTTTTCTAGTACCACTCTCCCATAATTTTGAACTCCAACATTTAGCTTGTGCTATCCAAACCACCACGCTTTGTGATATCCTAGTGGTTTGTGAGTTTCCAGATGTATTTCCAGAGGAATTACCAGGCTTACCACCTGATAGGGATGTGGAATTTAAGATCGAGTTAGTGCCAGGTACGGCACCCATATCAAGAAGGCCCTATAGAATGCCACCCAATGAGTTAGCGGAACTTAAGGTTCAATTACAAGATCTATTGGACAAGGGTCTTATCCAACCTAGCTCATCTCCATGGGGAGGTCCAGCCTTGTTTGTGAAAAAGAAGGACAAGTCACTGAGAATGTGTGTAGATTACAGACCACTCAATGTTGTGACCATCAAGAACAAATATCCATTGCCCCGCATCGACATCTTGTTCGATCAGCTAGCGAAGGCAAAGGTATTCTCCAAAATTGACTTGAGATAAGGCTACCATCAGATCAAGATCAGACCGGAGGATATACTTAAAACTGCTTTCTCTACTAGGTATGGCTTATATGAGTATTTGGTTATGTCTTTCGGACTAACAAATGCTCTAGCCTACTTCATGTACCTGATGAATTCAGTATTCATGCCCAAGCTTGACAAGTTCGTGGTCATGTTTATCGATGATATATTGATTTATTCAGAAAATGAGTCAGATCATGAAGAGCATCTGAGGATTGTTTTATCCAGATTGAGGGAGCATAGGCTATATGTGAAATTTAGCAAGTGTGAGTTTTGGTTGAGCAAAGTACCTTTCTTAGGTCACATCTTATCAAGGGATGGAATCTCTGTAGACCCATCAAAAGTACAAGAGGTCATGGATTGAAAAGCCCCAACTTCGGTTCATGAAGTTCGGAGGGTTAGCAGGATATTATCATCATTTCATTCCAGATTTCTCAAAGATAGCTAAACCTATGACCAGACTACTTCAGAAAGATGAGAAGTACAAATGGACACCAGAATGTGAAGCAGCTTTTCACACCCTCAGAACATTGTTGACTACTACACCTGTGCTAGCACAACCAGACATTGAAAAGCCTTTTGATGTATTTTGTGATGCATCGGGAATAGGTTTGGGATGTGTGCTTATGCAAGAAGGAAGAGTTATTGTATATGCTTCTCAGCAATTGAGAAAGCATGAAGTCAACTACCCTACACATGATTTGGAACTTGCAGCAGTTGTTCATGCATTAAAGATATGGAGACATTATTTGTTGGGCAATATATGTCATATATATACTGACCACAAAAGTCTCAAGTATATCTTTACCCAACCAGAGTTGAACATGAGACAACGAAGATGGTTAGAATTGATTAAGGACTATAATTTAGAAGTGCATTACCATCCGGGTAAAGCTAATGTAGTAGCAGATGCACTTAGTCAAAAGTCTCATTGCAACACTATAGAAGCATTATTGGAAGATGGATTCAACTTGTTACACCCTGCGGTACTACACAATATCACGATCAGTTGTTCACTTGAGAGCAAAATCATAGAGCTACAGCAGACAGATGTAGGAATAAGTCACATCAAGAGAAAAATACAAGAGCAAGAGACCAAGCATTTCAGATTGGACGAAAGAGGTGTATTATAGTTTGAGGACCGACTTGTGGTACCAAAAGACCATGAGCTAAGGAATCAAATTTTAGATGAAGCTCACTCGTCCAAATTGTCTATCCATTCGAGTAGTAGTAAGATGTACCAAGATTTGAAAACCTGTTTTTGGTGGACTAAGGTGAAGAAAGAGATCACAGCCTTTGTCGCTAGGTGTGATAACTGCAGTAGAGTAAAAGCTATTCATATGAAATCTGCCGGATTACTTTAGCCATTGCCTATTCCAGGTTGGAAATGGGAAGAAATCAGCATGGACTTTATCACAGGCCTTCCAATGACGCCACAAGGTCACGATTCAATATGGGTTATTGTTGATCGTCTCACCAAGTCAGCACATTTTGTACCAGTTCACACCACATATCACGTGGGGAAGTACGCCAAGATGTACGTTTCTCAAATTGTGAGACTATATGGAGTGCCCAGGACCATAATCTCAGATCGAGGACCACAGTTTATAGCTCATTTCTGGGAGCACTTACACTAGGCTTTGGGAACCAAGCTAATTAGAAGTTTGGCATACCATCCACAAACTTCAGGATAGATGGAGCGAGTGAACCAAATCCTAGAAGATTTGCTTAGAGCTTGTGTTATATCTTCAAAGGGTTCATGGGAGACATGGTTACCTTTAGCTGAGTTCTCCTATAACAACAGTTATCAAGCGAGTATCAAGATGGCTCCATTTGAAGCCTTGTATGGCAGAAAATGTAAAACTCCATTGAATTGGATTGAGCCCGGTGAAAGGAGATACTTTGGTATTGACTTTGTCAATGAAGCTAAGGAGCAAGTACGTGTCATCCAATAGCATATGAAGGCAGCTCAATCAAGACAAAAGAGTTATGCTGATAGAAGAAGGAGACCACTGACTTTTGAAGTGGGTGACTATGTATACTTGAAAGTAGCGCCCATGAAAGGTGTGAAGAGATTTGGGATGAAAAAGAAGCTTTCACCTAGATATGTAGGGCCATACAAGATTTTGGAATGAAAGGTAAATGTTGCTTATAAGTTACAACTTTCACCAGAGATGAGTGCAATATTTGATGTCTTCCATGTTTCTCAGTTGAAGAAATGTCTTCGAGTACCTGAAGAAGCTATTGCACCCACCAACGTCCAGCTTCAATCGGATTTAACCTATGAAGAAAAACCAATTTGAGTATTAGAAGAGATAGAAAGAGTAACATGGAGTAAGATTATTAAGTTCTATAAGGTGGTGTGGAACAATCATAGTGAACAAGATGCTACGTGGGAAAGAGAAGATTATTTACGAGAAGTTTATCCCGCCTTTTTCTAAGAATGGTAGGTCTTGCAAATCTCGGGACAAGATTTTTATAAGGGGAGGGGCTGTAACACCTCGGGTGCTAGCCTTGCATAACTTGACTTGCATAACATAAGCATGAGCATCAAGCATTCATAAACAAGCATTTACAATTGAAACATTGGATTGAAACATCTACAACATTTGCTTGTTATCGCATGTTTCCTTGAACATATGCAACTTTTCTCATTATTTCATGTCTCCATGTGTATATGCATATGATCATGAGTGTACACATGTACTTGGTGGATGTAAGTCACACAAACATGTAGCAACACCTAGGTTAGCAAATAGGACATTGTTCATGGTCACCTTTCATGAACCAACACGTAAGATTTCATGTGATTAAACTAAATAGCACTATGAGTGACTAATAAATGAAATGATGGTATGACCTTGCAATTTGCTTAAACATGTTTAGAGTATCATTATGAACAACTTTGATATTCATGGTTAGGGGTAAATAGGTCATTAAGCCATAGTTTGAAGTGTATCATCTTTTAAATGTGACATGTTTGACCAAGTTTGAACTAGGTGTTAGAGACCTTGCATGGAGATGGTCACTAAAGCAAAGTTGTAGTATTTGATATAAGGAACAACTTTTATTTTTGGGTCATTAACTAATTTAGCTCCTAACATGCTTGAATTGGGATCACAAGAATCATCAAAACAACAATTTCAACACTTAACAAAAATTTCTAAGTCAAGTTCACCGACAGTGCTGATAGGCCGACCTTGGTCATGATTTTACTCAGTTTTGGTTGCGAATTAGCACGAGTTCATTGAACAAGAATTGTAGATGGTACTTAGGACTACAACTTTTGTTTTGGAATCATTCACTGAACGGCTTTGTATCAGGAGATAATTCAAATGAAAAACCTGCTATCAGGCATCACATTGCGAGTCTGAACTAACTGAATCGCTCGGCTCAGTGGCCGACCGTCCCCAGGACAGGGCCACCGCGTGGAGGCAGCGATGGCCGCGCGTCGCTGATGCCCTGCCCTGTGCGGCTAGGCCGGCCAGAGCGAGCCTTTAACACGCCAGCGCTCGCCCGCTCCTTTCCGCGCCTTCATTTTCCATTCTCGGCTCCTCCTTCGCCTTTCGCAGCGCCTGCAGCAGCTGCAGCCTCGGCACCGGGCACCGCCATCGCCGTTGACGGCACCAGCTCGCGCCTAGCTACTCCATCACCACCGCAGCACTCCACTGCCACCCCAGCAGCTCACCGCATCCACCCGTGCCTACTGACGGTGCTCGGTAAGCTCCAGCACCGCGCGCAAGCTTGCTGGAGCTCCGCCGCCATACTCCGTCGTCGTGGCCACGCCGCCACAGTCCACCATTTGCTGTGATATCTTGTGTGCTAGGTTCGCCTGAGTCCGTAGAAGCTCGTCAGCGCTTCAGCTTGCTTCGCCGTGGCCTCCACCGGCGTAGCGCCGTCGTCCCGCACCACCGCTCCACCATGGTCGCCGCCGTAGTCGCTAGCTCCAACGAGAGGGCCATCCAAGTAGTGCAATCGATGCGCTAGGTCCTGTAGGTCATGCCGTGATGTCACCGCCGGCGAGTTCGCCGTCGACGAGCTTTGGCCGCCCACCGTCATGCAGCGTAGCTGCCCTATTTCGGGTCAATGATGCGTGGGGTCCTCTGACCAGCGGGTCCCACCGGTCAGCGACAGTGAGAGTATAGGATAGTTCATTTAATTCCAGATTTTGTACTGTTTTGTAATTTTTAGATCTCCAATTTGGTAGCTTCAAAAATTGTAAAATAAATTTGGTAATGTTCCTTAGGAACTGTAGTATTTAGGAAAAATAAGATCTTGACACTTACAGTAGAAATTTTGGAAGATTTAAATGGAGATTTGAAATGTGTTTTTCAATGCATGCAAACTTGTTTATTTTATATCTAGAGTTCCTGTGCTCCAAAAATTATGAAATTTTTGTGGTAAGCTATTATTGACATGTATGAGCTCTGATAAAAATTTGAGGATCAGTGCATGCATAGACTTGTAGTTATAGATTTTTCTTTTATAAATAAGTAATCCTTGTATGAATTTTCATAAATTATTTAGGAATCCAATATTCATGAAATTTGTTGGAGGTTATCCTAGTACCATATGGATGCTAAGAAAAATAGGAAATCTGTTGCTTGACACTTTTCACTAGGGTTTCCTATTTTTGCTATTTTAAGCCTTTCTGCCTTGTCTTTTTTGTATAGAATGTTTTACTGTATAAAATGGCATGAAACTTTTGCAGTAGTCTTTTGGTAGCATTAGTAAGGCACTGTAAATTTTTAAGAATTTATTATGCACATTTGATATATATTTATTATTTAACCTATGTATCTAAATAAAATGATAAAGGCATTTAAAGAAATAGTCTGGGCTTCACCATTATATTTCCTTGAGTGTATTTGGTATGCTTAAACTGTTGGTAGACTTTGTGTTGTCAAACTTTGAATGATTACATGAAGTAGAACTATTGTTACATTGTAATGCGAATTGGAAGGATTCCGGGCAGATTCTGGAGTTTGATAAGTTGCATGTTAAAAATGATGTTTGCTGTAAAAATGGTTAATAACAAAGTTGTAGGTAATTTGATAAGCTTTCCAGAAAGTCTAGGATCACTGCATTTGGATAATTAGAACTCCAGTTATGAGTAAAACAAGTAGCTGCTGTTTGTGAAGTAGTAGATGCATTGTCGAAGTAATTAATTACATAATCAAGAAGAGATATGCACCTACTCAGTAAACGCGATGCACTTGTTGTTACTTAAACCACATGCTGATAAGAATAATTGCAAGAATGCATTCTTCATGTATCATCACACCACCCTTGTTAACATATATGCATTCACAATATCTAATGCCATATTCATGCATCTAGGATCGGAGGAAGAAATAACGTTGCTGGAATTCGACGGGATAGAGGAAGGGGACCAGCAGGAGAATCCTCAAGTTGTAGCTCCCAAAGGCGTGGAGCAGAATCCTAAAGAGCTTCCAGAGTGTCCTGACCACCGCCCCACTTCCTTTCTGCGAGGCAAGCCCCGGAGCATTCTAAGTCTCCCAGTATTTTACAAATGATTACTTAAGTACTTATGATTGATGCATTAGGTTATAAGAGTTGAATGGAACCACTTGATGCATATACATTCCTTGTCCAGATATTACACCTTTAACCGGTATAGGTCCAGGATCAAATATATGCTTAGCCATGCTTAGACCGGTAGAAGTCGAGTGATGTCCTGTCACCTGCGAGATATAGGTGGATACCGGAGCACGGTTGGCTATATTTGCTATCGTGGAACAGAACCATGGGGTAAAAGAAAATCGAGGCCGGACGGAGTCTATGCGTAGGATGACTCAGGTGATTCCGTCTGTGCCGATCAAGGACCGTACCGTTGTTGGAACTTTTGACAAGATTGAACGCATGCCTATCACTTAGCTAGCCGGATAACTCGTTCCGACTGTGAAGCCAAGTAGCTCAACTCAGGCCGAGACCCGTTCTGTTGTGTGCTCCTTGTGGGGGGCGATCAGACTAAGCCCAAGGGCAGGCTTGGCCTAAACATCCTGGCATCTGGTGTCCCAGATTGTACGGCGTGGTACGGACCCACGAAATGTAGACCTGAGTTGTACCAAAGGTGACCTAAGGCTGCCTTCACGTGGTATGCCTGGGTTTGTGTTAGGAATAAATTCCCAGCTGGTTGAAATCGATTCGAATCGCCATCTCTCCCGGATAGTGAGAAACTTGGCTAGCTCCAACATCGTAGTAACTGTGTTATGGAACATGATGGTTCGGATGAATATGGAATTATAATACCTGCTATGGTTACTATTGTATGCTTTTAAATTGATATACCACATGTTTGGCACAGGATAGTTGCTAATCTAGAAATGGATAGTTATAATTAACTTGATAAAGGAATCAAGAGTGTACAACTAAGTCGATTGCTTTTATGCAAAATGTTGTCAAGCTATCTCCACTTATACAGCCTTACATAATCCTTGGAGTCGATTTATTTCTGGTTTATGATGGGTAAGTCTAGCTGAGTACCTTCTCGTACTTAGGGTTTTATTTTCCCATTGTTGCAGATGGCACTGTGTATCATTGTTATTGCAAGAGTTGCTTCTATCCCGACGTGGATGAGGAGTAAGCCTTGGGCAGGCTTCTTTATTAATCCCTATCTTTGCTTTTGTGGACCATGATCCTACTTGGCACTGTATCAAACTATGTTGGAAACTTTATTTTCGAACTTAATTGCTTCCGCTTTATCTATCAAACTCGGTTTGTAATAACTTTTATTCGTACTCTGATGATGAAATGTATCTGTGAACTTTATGTAATATGTGGCATGTATGTTGAATCATGTACGATCTTGGTTGTTGTAAATCATTTATCGAGACCCGTCGTGGTACTCGATGGACTACCGGGTTTATATAGGTTCAAGTATGACAGTGCGACCGCTTGCGGGCTACCATTGTACTTGTACTCTTATAAATTGGTCGGTTCTACGACAGCAACTTAGAGGTGCAGCAGGTGCTTGGTGGGCAAATTTAGTGGCTATGCAACCAGCTGGCATTCCAATAACTTAGGCTGAGTTCTGTACTGCCCTTCAGAGCTCATTATATTCCAGAAGGAGTGATGGCCATGAAGCTAGATGAGTTCCTTGCTTTGAAGCAAGGGGACCAAACGGTTATGCAGTATGTGGCTAGATTCAATCACCTGTCAAAGTATGCATCTGAACATGTCAACACAGATGCTAAGAAAAAGAAATGGTTTATGTGAGGTCTAAATACCAAGCTACAAACAATGATGACTACATGTACCAATGTTACTTATCATGAGGCAGTAAATATTGCAATTGCTTCTGAGGAAAAGTACCGGGAACATAAGGAGATCAAGAAGAAAAAGAGTGGGCAGTCTGGATCCTTTGGTGGAAATCAAAAGAGGCAAAAGATAATCTATCACCTAGTCAACCATTATCGTCCTCCTTATCATTCGCCGCAGTTCCAAGCCGGGCAACAATCAAATGTCCGTCCTGCCACAACTTACCAGAATCCACAACAGACCAGTGCTCCTGGTGTCAATGCTCCAACATCTCAGGGTCACAATTATCCATGTTACAATTGTGGAAGGTCCGATCATTTCTCCAGGGAATGTCCGTATCCCAAACAGTATAATTCCAATTCTCAGAAGGCCCCTGCCAATCAACAACAGGGTCAAGTACAGAACAAGAACAATAATCAGAATGCTCAGAAGGGCAAAGATGAAAGGAAGACAGGATGGGTGTTCTATATTCAAGCTGGGGAAATTCTGGAAGGGGAGCCAGTGATGATGGGTATGTTTCCTGTCGCCGATCATCCTGCTGTTATGCTTTTTGATTCTAGTGCATCTCATTCATTCATCAATAGAACTTTTGTCGTAAAGCATGAAATTCCAATTGGGGAAACAAAGGAAAATTTCTTTATACAGTTGCCCAAGGGATGTCTGTGTACTAAGGAAATGGTATACCAGGTACTCATAAACCTGGGTGGGTATATTTTTCCCACTACCATGATTATTCTCAAGGATCAGGATATAGATGTGATCTTGGGAATAAATTGGATGTATCAGCATAAGGCTGTTATAGATGCTTTGAATAGAACAATAAGGGTGAGTTTGCCAGATAATAATTCTCCACTTCTTATCCAACTTCCAACCTTAAGGAGAACAGTGGAAAGAGTTTGTGCAACTTTTGTCAAGGAGATTAGGGATATCCCGGTAGTTTGTGAATTCCCTGATGTTTTTCCTGAGGATTTACCCGGTCTACCACCAGATATGGATGTTTAGTTTAACATAGAGTTAAAACCTGGAACAGCTCCGATCTCTCGGAGAGCTTATAGGATGCCTCCCAAGGAATTAGCCGAGTTGAAGACTCAGTTGCAAGAGTTGATTGGAAAAGGATTTATTCAACCTAGTTCATCACCTTGGGGATGTCCGACAATTTTTGTGAAAAAGAAAGATGAGACACTGAGGTTATGTGTTGACTATCGTCCGTTGAATGAAGTGACTATTAAGAATAAGTATCCCTTACCTCGGATAGACTTACTTTTTGATCAACTAGCTGGAGCCAAAGTTTTCTCCAAGATTGATTTAAGGTCAGGCTATCACCAAATCAAGATTAAGCCTGAAGATATTCCCAAAACGGCATTTACCACAAGATATGGATTATATGAATACTTGGTAATGTCTTTTGGTTTGACCAATGCTCCAGCTCATTTCATGTATCTGATGAATTCAGTATTCATGCCCGAGCTAGACAAGTTTGTAGTGGTGTTTATTGACGACATCCTAGTTTATTCCAAGAATAAGAAGGAACATGCAGAACATCTCAGAATTGTCCTGACCCATTTGAGAGAACATCAACTATATGCCAAGTTCAGTAAGTGTGACTTTTGGCTTAAGGAAGTATAGTTTCTTGGACACGTCTTATTAGCTGAAGGAGTTGCAGTGGATCCAAGCAAAGTTAAAGATGTGCTTGATTGGAAACCGCCCACCACTGTTCATCAAGTTCAGAGTTTTCTGGGACTGGCGGGGTATTACCATCGTTTTATTCTAGATTTCTCTAGAGTATCCAAGTCCATCACTGAGTTGTTGAAGAACTAGGTCAAGTTTGTCTGGTCATCTGATTGTGAAGAGGCTTTCCAGACTTTGAAGAGACTATTAACCACTGCACTAGTATTAGCCCAACCTGATATCGAGAAGTCATTTGATGTTTATTGTGATGCTTTGGGTATTGGTATTGGATGTGTATTGATGCAAGAAGGCCGAGTCATTGCCTATGCTTCCAGACAACTTAAGCAACATGAAGAGCACTATCCCACTCATGATCTAGAGTTAGCAGCAGTTGTCCATGCTTTGAAGATTTGGCTGCATTACCTGCTTGGCAATACGTGCCATATTTATACAGACCACAAGAGTTTAAAGTATATCTTTACTCAATCGGATTTGAACATGCGACAGAGAAGATGGTTAGAACTGATTAAAGATTATGACTTGGAGGTACATTATCACCCTGGCAAAGCAAATGTGGTTGCAGATGCCCTTAGTCGAAAGAGTCATTGCAATTGTCGGACAGTAAGAACAATGGGTTTGACTTTATGTCAAGAGATGGAGAAGTTGAATATAGAGGTAATTCAATAAGGCAGTTTGACCAACATAATTGTTGAAGCCACTATTCGAGACTAGATTATTGCTGCTCAGAAAGAAAACAAGGGTATAACCCATATCAAAGAAAGAATCAAGAATGGGAAAGCGGAATGCTTCAAAGTAGATGATAAAGGTGTGTTATGGTTCAAGAACAGCTTAGTGGTACCAAAGGTTCCAGAGTTGCGACAGTCAATTCTTAAAGAGGCACATGCTACTAGGTTATCTATCCATCCGGGAAGTAACAAGATGTACCATGATATGAAACAAAGATTTTGGTGGACCAAAATGAAGATAGGAATTGCTCGGTATATAGCAAAATGTGATACTTGTCAAAAGGTGAAAGCTATACATTTGAGGTCTACGGGAGAGTTATAGCCATTATCTATTCCAGCTTGGAAGTGGGAGGATATTAGTATGGACTTTATTGTTGGTCTACCCAAGACATCAAAGGGCTTTGACTCAGTATGGGTTATTGTAGACCGACTAACCAAGTCAGCACATTTTCTTCCGGTCCAGAGTACATATCCCACTATCCGATATGCCAAGATGTATCTAGATAGAATTGTGAGTTTACATGGGGTACCAAAGACCATAGTGTCAGATCAGGGTACACAGTTTGTCTCCAGCTTTTGGAAACACTTGCATACTTCATTGGGTACCAAACTCCTATATAGTACAGCTTATCATCCCCAGACTGATGGTCAGACTGAAAGGGTCAATCAAGTACTTGAAAATATGTTAAGGTGTTGTGTCCTTAACTATTCCAAGAAGTGGGATGAATGCCTACCTTTGGCTGAGTTCTCATACAATAATAGTTATCAAGAGAGCATTAGAATGGCTCCGTTTGAAGCACTTTATGGTCATAGATGTAGAACATCACTGAGTTGGTCTGAACCTGGGGAAAGAAGATTTTTTGGAGTTGACCTCGTGAAAGAAACAGAAGACAAGGTTAAGCAAATACAAAGTAATTTGAAGATAGCTCAGTCTAGACAAAAGAGTTATGCAGATAAATGACGTAGACCTTTGATGTTTAACAAGGGAGATTTTGTATATCTAAAGGTATCACCAATGAAGGGAGATACGTGTTTTGGTGTTAAAGGCAAGTTGGCACCTCGATATATTGGACCATTTCAAATTTTAGAGAGGTATGGAAAAGTGGCATATCGCTTGAAATTACCAGAACATCTCTTAGCTGTACATGATGTGTTCCATATTTCTCAATTGAAGAAGTGTCTCCAAGTGCCTGAGCAGAATGTTGAGGTTGAAGGAGTGGAACTTAAACCAGATTTGACCTATTCCGAATATCCTATCAGAGTTCTGGATCAGAAAGATCGTGTCACATGAAGGAGAACAATCAAGTTCTACAAGATATAATGGAATCAACATTCCGAAGAAGAAGCTACTTGGAAATCCGAAGATTACTTGTTAGAAAAATTTTCGGAGTTTCTTGCGTTAATATAGAATAACGTTAGTCTGCTTTATTGATAAGAATCATGTTTGTAAAGGGACCTCAACTGTTTGATGGACAGGTTTTGGATGATTTTGGACTGACACATTTCCTTTTCCATTACTTACCCTATGACTTTGAATCTCGGGGTGAGATTTCTTTTAGGGGGAAGGATTGTAACACCTCGGGTGTTTAAATACTAAAATATGCCATGTCATCATATGCATAGTACATCATTTATGTGTTAGTAAAATTTTTTATATGCATACACTAAAACAAGCTTATCTTTATGTGGTATGTGTTGAATTGTATTGTTTGAATCAAGTTCAAAGTTTTGTTTGGAATTGAATTTTTAAGAAAACCCTGATTTTCGGTATTTAAATCCTACCCTAAAAACCCATTTCAAAATCGAAGTACATTTTTGGGGTTGAGCCTTAAAGCAAAAGTGTAGAGCTTGTCAAGTTGTACAAAGTTTGTTTTTGGAATTTTCAAAGTTGTTATGAAAAATTTGAAGTAAATTGAAAAGGCGAAATTCTTTAAATGTCCCCTATTTGAATTCAGAATTCATTTCAAAATGTAGACCGAATTAGGGGATGGATCAATTCAACACCACGCATCACATAACACATAGCTGAGCAGCAACCAAGCTCTCAGCGCCCTTTCAACCTTTCCATCAAAGACTTGGGACCTATCCCTCTCTCGACCGTTTGTACCCCCTACTATGAACCTTTCAGTGCTAATAACACAAGCAGCGGCAGCAAACTGGACGTAGGGACGTTCTGCCCGAACTAGTATAAACCTTGTGTCTTTTAGCACACCATCCGGGCCCAACACGCAACAAATACAAATTTACTAGTCGGTGCTTACTCGAAACACCGACACATGGTAACACTTACATCTGCCAACTCAAGCGAAGATTTTTCGGCAAGTTGAGCCTCAGTGTCAGGAACTATGAAGGCATCATCAATATACTTTGACAACTATAGCTCTGACTTCCTTGGCATAATGTGAAGTTTGTCCAAGCCAATCCCAACAAATTTAAAAGTGTCTATATTCACACCTTGAGCTCGGTAGTACTCCATGCACCTCTTATACGCCTCAGGATCAACTCCACCAGGAACTGTTTCTAAGGCTTCAACAGGAATAGCAGGTTCCTGAGCCACATCCTTTATTTTTCCAATATCAACAGTCGTCTCCTTCCGAGATGAAAGATCTAGGAAAAATCCTCTACACAAAAAAGAAAACAAACTATAAAATAAGAAGAACAGAAACTCAAAATTTAAATCAAACAATACAAAAACAAAAAAACAAACTTACCTATAGAAACACCCTTTTCAAGTTGACATGCAACTTTTTCACCAGTGTTCACATCAATTGTGGACTCAGTAAGACGAGAAGCCCGAGATTTTTCAGCCTCTTCGTCAAATACATCGTCATCATAATCATCAAAATTAAGGGTAACAGTAGTAGTACCCTTAACCATGTGAGCCTAAGCTTTTAGAGCATCAGTCTCCACAACCCCACCTCCCCAATCAGAATCTTGCATCACAACTCAAGGAGGTGAGACAACATGAAGAGCAGCACCAACATCTCTTGCAGTTCCTTGTGGACTTTCAGCAACAAATCTTTGACAAGACGGCTCTATAGTTTCCTACGAAGCCGTAGTCACAATCTCACTTTCTTCAGTCTACGCCCCAACAGCAATAGTAGTAATAGTAGCAGCAGCATCAACAATAGGGGACGAAGAAGGCAAAGTGCCTTCGCCAATATTTTTCTGAGGCGAAGACAAGACACCTCCGCCAACATTTTCATCAGAATGAAAAGTACTCGCCAAATTCTAGAAATAGTCACCAAGAGGAGTCAACATCAGTAGAGTCAAACCACTAGAATTAAAAAAATAAACTAATCATTCTCACATCATCATCATGAGATGGCTGACTAAGAACCTGTAACACCTCGGGTGTTTAAATACTAAAATATATCATGTCATCATATGCATAGTACATCATTTATGTGTTAGTAAAAATTTTTATATGCATACACTAAAACAAGCTTATCTTTATGTGGTATGTGTTGAATTGTATTGTTTGAATCAAGTTCAAAGTTTTGTTTGGAATTGAATTTTTAAGAAAACCCTGATTTTCGGTATTTAAATCCTACCATGAAAACCCATTTCAAAATTGAAGTACATTTTGGGGTTGAGCCTTAAAGCAAAAGTGTAGAGCTTGTCAAGTTGTACAAGTTTGTTTTTGGAATTTTCAAAGTTGTTATGAAAAATTTGAAGTAATTTGAAAAGGCGAAATTCTTTAAATGTCCCCTATTTGAATTCAAAATTTCATTTCAAAATATAACCGAATTAGGGGGTGGTTATAAAAGCAAAGTTGTAGAACTTTGAATTTTGAACAACTTTTATTTTTGGAGATTTTTGTGTTGTTATACAAATTTGGGAGTAATTTAGAAATTTAGACGAATGGCAATTTTGTAAATTTGGTGAACAGTGCTCGCCGCTTAAGCTACACCGCCGGCGACCTTCTGCTAGGTTCCAGGCGCGCCTGTGGCCGCCCTTGGCTTCACGCTGGCGCGGAGAAGGCCCTGTGTGGCTTCTCTTTGCTTCCTGGCCGCCTTTAAAGCCCTGGTGCCATCGTCGTTCGTCTCCTTTCTATTCCTCTGCTTTTCCCGTCGCCACCGCTCAACTCCGGCGAGCCCACGCCGTTGCCATAGTGCTTCACCATCATAGCTAAGCCTGTCCTAGCTTCGTATTCTCCTTGCGAACCCAGTCCTCTAGCCGTTGTTGCCTGATTGCGCCAGGAAACGCCGCTCGTCTTCTTTCTTCTTCACGACCGGCAGCGCCATCGTGGTGTGTGCGTCATCGTGGCCAGCGCGCTACGGTCTACCTCTGACCTTGCAAAGCCTTGCTTCAGCTTCGTCTCGATGCTGTGGTGCTTAATACCTTGTTGCTTGATCGTTTTGTCCATCGTAGTCGCCGGAACACCGCCACCGACGACGTTTTGCTCCACTGTGTTTGCTTAGATCGTCGAACCACCTTGCTGTTGCTCCTTCGGCTCTGTCTTTGACTCCAACGCGTTCGGGGTGAGCTACTGGTGCTTCCTGGACCCTTTGTTTAACTGCTACCGGTCTCCTATCATCAGCGTAGTGCCGCCGTGTAGTCGCGTCCTCCATGGCTGGCGTCAGGCTTGAATCGTGTTGTAATTGAGTTAGCTAGTGTCTCCAATCGTTGCGCCGTGTTGTTGTGATCGTGTTGGTAACTTCGCTGTCGCCGGTGACCTCACCGTCGGCGAGATTTCACCGGTCAGAGTCGTCGCCGCCGCGGTCAACGCGGGAGTTAGGAGATGACAGGTGGGGTCGCGTGTCAGTGACCGTGAGTTTGAAATGAATTTTCTGTTTTTTCAGATTTGAATGAATAGTATGAGTTTTTGCTATTTTTGTGTAGATTTATTTAGAGCTCCAAAAATTATAAAAAATTTTGTGTGACTTCTCTGTGATGTATATTATTTAGGAAAAATATGAAATGTTGATTTTCAGTACTTTTTGAATGTGATAAAAATTGCTCAATTAATTAATAAATGAGTTTTCATGATTTTTCTAGGCTTATTTCCTTATCCAAAAAATATGAAACTTGTTTTGCCACTTAGTTATCATGAGATGAACATTTAAAAAAATTGAGGTCAATTGGAACAAGTTGATTTATTTCATAATTTGTAATTAAATAATTAATTCATAAAAGTAAATAGTAACATTTAATGATTTAGGTTTTGATTGAATTTTGGATTGAGTGATGACCTTGGGTCATTAGTTGATAATGATCCTTGGTAATGGCATTAAGTGTTATGAAAAAGGTTTAGTTAGTTTGACTTGTAATTGTACCGCGAAGGAAAGTTGAATTTAAGTTGTTAATTTTGCATCCATCATCGAGCATCATATTTTGTATCTCACATCATGTTAAACATGGCATTGTTACTACATGTAGTGAACGAAGGTGAGCACGTGGTAGTTAATCAAGTTGTGGAAGAAGTTAATCCATCTGTTGAGGTCGGATCTGATAATTGTGGAACGTCGTAGGAACCTGACTTTTCCGTGAACCAAGGCAAGCTCCAGATGCATTTAAACCTACCTTGTGTTTTACGAGTTTTTACCGCTTTTGCTTCTATATACTGCATTAAATGATTAGGAGTCTGGTGGAAACCTAATTGGTGCATTACCAACCTTGTTTTTCCATATCTATGTTGTTACCAGTTTAATTCGTATATGCCTAGTCATGCTTAGCTATGCTTAGAACGATGAAAGTCGGGTGATTACCTGTCACCTACAAGTTTTAAATGGATCTTTGGTTACTTATGTTATCATGTGATATGGGAATGTGGAGTAATAAATCTAGACCGGGCGGACTCGGTGTGTGAGAGCCACAGGACATGGATGTCTTGTGAGCGGGTTCTTTCCGCCTGTGTCGATTAAGGTCCGTCCGTTGTTGAATTGCGTGAGATGAGACTTTGTAGTACTAACCACATACTCCGGTAAGCCTTAACTTGGCGATTCTATTATGGGAATGGCTACTCGCGCACTGGGAGTGAAGAGATAGCGGGAATAGCGTGTACCCACGTGGCAATGGGCTAGATTGGTGGAGTACTGTATTCTCGGGTGGCGTGGACCCGTTCTTGTTTTAGAGGATTCGAGGGTAGGTTGGTATATGTAGGTCGGGGACCTGCATATGTCGTGTGGTCTGGAATTCCTAGCTGGGTTTTTAATCGGTTCGAATCGTCGTTGCTCCTCGGTTATGGAGACTCAACTCTCTGTTCATCATCGTAGTTAATAACTAGAACTCGAGTAAGGTTTGAGAAAGAGTTTGATATGAAGTTCATGATCTCATTACGGATCATGGTAGATTCATATGTGGTTCTTATAAAGTTTTATACGTTGAAGTAAAGAATTTTGTTAAAGAGCTTTTACGTAAAAGAACTTTGATTATTGCTAAAGCCATACCTTGAATCCCTGAGCCTGCATTCCTGAGTCTTCTCAGTTTTATTTCGGTTAAGTCTTGTTGAGTACTTTTGTACTCAGGGTTCGTTGACCCTTGTTGCAGGTGAGCCTCATGAGCAGGTCTGTTGTGGACCGTGCTGCATGACTGTTGTTCAGGTCGATGACGATAAGTGAATATGTGATCCTTGGACAGGATACTTATATTATGTGTTTGTATTATATTATAATGCCACTCCACTACTATTATGGTTTGTATTAAGTATCGAACTTAGTTTGTAAGATTTGAAACAACTGGTTTGTAAACTAAGTTATCGTAAGACTTTCGCTAATTTACTCTGATGTAGATATTTGAATAAATGTTGTAATACTGTAATGACTCTGTAATGGGATCCTGCTCAGAAATCGTGGATGATTCGGGGTTTCCCGAGGACACCCGATAGTCTTCTTAAGTTACCAGGAACATATGCATAGTCGTCAGAGGTCGTTGGACAGTGACAGGTGTATGTGGGTCCTATAATTTAGGAGGTTCTGCCATAGAACCTCCTGACTGTCAACATCAAGACCCAAATCAACTTCATCTTCTGCAATTTTTTCTCAATCAAAAGAAGCTGAAACCTTCTTTTTCTTGCTAGTCCTCTTAGCAAGTTGACCACCAGCTCTTTTCTTCTTTGTAACATTTTCTACGCTTGACTTCGCTGCACGAGTATACGCTGGTACAGATCTTTCATCATATTTGATCTGGGCAATTTCAAAAATCCTATTTAGACGCTTGTAATCTTTTCCCACAATTTTATCCATCAAATCTTTCTCCTTCAAAAACTTGCATAGAGTCTCAACTGCCATCGCTTCAACGGCAGAGACAAAATCCTTATCTTTTGTGTACTTCTTCGGGCATAAAGCTTCTTTGTCAGGATACAAATAATATTTCCCCCTCACAACCTTTTTATGAAAACGAACAAAACTCCAACCCTTTCTGAGAGGCCTAACTCGAGCTGCAATATACTCCTCACAAAGATCACATCACTATGCAGACTAGTAGTCAACTTATAGGCCTTTTCATAAATTTTTGAATTCTTCATAGCTGAAAATTCAGGCTTACAATCAAAAACATTTTTCCCCATCTTCACAGCTAATGGATAGCATTTCACAATCTTCCTTGACTCATCCCTTTCTTCAACCATTAGAACTGTATGGTAAAACCACTACCGGTACCAATTTTCAACCCACTTGTTCTTGGAAGCTGGTGCAATTTGTTTAGCAGTACGAGCAGGCTTGAAACAGCAACAACCAAAATACTTAACAATATTTTTTCCTTCAACCATTTTGTTTCTAAATTGAGTATGCATCTCATGAAGAGCACAAAAAGCTCTGATATCTAAGTTTGCATCCTAACACTTTACTGCCCAAACAAAAAGAGTAATCTTTGCTATTCCATTCGGAGTCAAATGATGCATCTCAATATTATATGCCTTCAAAATCTATTCAACAAAGTCTTGACAAGGCATGCGAAGACCAGCAGAAAATTGATCCTGAAAGACAACACATTCATGAGGTTCATGTTTAGGAGTTGTTTCACCCTCAGGCAATCGAACACAGCCCTCTCCACCATCCTATTAGTAACCATCCAATCCAACTCAGATTCATCCATCAATGTTTTCCCAAAAATCAAAGACTTGGTATCATCACCCACCAACTCTAACTTAGACGCAGAAACATCTGACAGATCCTCACCCAAATCAGATTGATTAGATTCAACTAGAGAATTTGCAGAAGCATTCTTCTCTTGATCAGACATCTAGAAAACAAGAAACATATCAGCAAGATTAAAACTAATAATTAATATAATAAAGGAAATAGAAATACACAAACAAATAACTAACCTTAGTTAATCAAACTTTCACCTTCTGAACAAATAGTCTTCGCAAAAGAGTTTGGCTACGTTAAAAAATTCGACTTCGCTTCAAAGAAAATCTAAGCAACACCTTCCCGCCTTTGATGAAGTAGCAAAAATAGGGGGAGGGGACAAAGTATAGATAGGCAGCTTCAGGTCAAACCTAACGGTTCAGCTTTCGCCGGTCAAAAACGACCGTTGCAATTTAAAAAACAACTCTTCACAGTCTAACGGCTATAAACGGCCAACTCCAAAGTTCGGGATGGCATTTTCTGTCTTGGTTTTAAATCCAAACTTCACGGGATCCAGACCTTTGGAGTAGGCCTTCGCCCGCGAGGGGCTGCTATTGGGTATTTAACTTCGCCAAGAAAACTCAACCCCTGAAATTTCGGAGTTGAAATTGCGATTTCTATAACAAAGTTTACTTGCAGGAGTAAGAAACAAAGCGAAGATGGAAATCTGACTTCCCTCAAAAGATTCATCTTCGCTGAAGAGATTTCGTCTTCGCTGAAAAAAAGAAGAAAGCAAGATTAGGTGAAGGCAAGGTTTTGGCTTCGCCTAAAATTTTGAAGGCAGGAAAAAGAGGTAACGAAAATCAACCAAGTCCAGAAGACGAAGACATCGAGAAGATTGGTGACCAAAAGTTAAAGAATGAAGGCTCAGAAGGGGAAAAAGACAACTTCGCCCTTATAGTTGAAAAAGGGTTGTAATTATTTGAGTTATGAGTAAAATGGTCATTTTATGTAAAATACGAAGACTGGGGCCCCTATAAATACCCCCTCTGACATGTATAATACGATCAGAAAATGAATACAACTTTGTTTTGTGTTCAAACTTTGATGCTTGTGTGATTTCTTACCCAACATGATACGTGTATAGCCATTACAACATCCAGATGAAACACTTGCAATATATATTTGAAACGGTTAAAATATTTGAAACATACACTTGCAATACACGTGTATAGCCATTGCAACATATGCAACACCAGATCAACTTTTGCAACATCCAAATGAAACATATGCAACATACATCTGAAACGCATAAAACATATGGTTACAACACTTGCTCGTCTATTTGCTTCCGCCCAATGAAGGTTGACGCGGGCGCGGGGGACGTAGTGCGAGGCGCGGGCGGGGCACGTCGCGATGCACGAGACGCGAGCAGCACGCTACGCGAGGCACGGACGGAGTGAGGCACGGGCGGGTATCCGCGACACGAGGCGTGATCGCGCGGCGGGTCCAATGCTACCGTGCTGTTTGATTTTTTGGCTAGCCTATGTTCGTCATGTTCTTCAGATACACGAAGCTTTTCTCTTTGTTTGTTTGCGTGCCTGGGCTGCGGTGCTGTTGGCCTTCTCTGTCGATCCCTGGGACCAATTGACACTCTATCTCATACGTAAGTGCACTCATCTGAAACACCTGGCACCCCTTTTGCTTCAATTATCTGCTATATTGCTATTGCTTTTCTTTCCTTATATTATATATGGTTTAATTGATGCTGTTGTACTGAAGGGGTTACATCATGCAACTATAGAACTGTAATGCCTCTTTGATATGTCAATTTGTAGAGAAGTAATCATTCTGCTCCTATTTCATTAGGGACACTGTGCATACTCTGTGATTAAGGGTCTTTTTTCTACTATATGTCATTATTGTAATTCCCTGAATGTCCACCATAAAACCTTCTCATGGTATGGTACAGGACAATGTTAATTATGTTAATTCTTGAACTACGAACAAAAATTGTCAAATTATTCCTGCCATTGTTCATCCCTTCTATTGTTTCTGAAACCATGCTGCACATTCAATTGAATTTCTTTCCTGACGTAGTCATAATCAATAGCAATACATGTGTTTAAATTTTCAGGATGGGTTTATATCCTATATCCATAGTGCAGGCCCCTTAGGCTATACTAAATTTCAAATTGTGCTTTGTACAAAGTGTGCATTAAATAGAATGTTCCAAATTCCAGTTGTTTTTACATGTTTTAGTCTGATATAGGGGAGATGTTCAGTTATTCATTATACTAAGGTTTGGAGCATTTCAGTTGTGCTTAGGTTGTTATTGCCTGATATGCAGGTGCATTCAAGCATTGCTCCATAATTCGTTAGGCAATTGTAGTACTTTGAATGAATCATTTACACCTCGAAATTTAAAAATGCATACAACACTGAAGTTACCAGGCCAACAAACCTGTCCATTCATGCAAGAAACCTCCAACAGCAAGACCTTGGAGTTGTGATATTTGGTTGCACTAACAATACCATTGCAGAGTGTCACTCACGACAACTTTTTGGTATGCTCTTGGTTCGTCTTCATCACAACAACTCTTCTCTAAGCTTTGTGTTTACAAAGCTAAGCTACCCCTTTAATGCATTTGGGCATATCAACTTGTTGAGGGATCCACTAACTTAGTTACCGTTTGTGTCATGTTTCAGGATTGCCAAAAGGACATATTTCGTATGTACGAAACATTAAGGAAGGACTACCTCTCTTCCTCTTCAATTATGATGATCGCAGATTGTATGGTATTTACGAAGCTGCAGGGAATGGCAAGTTCTGTCCTGAATCAAATGCATGGTCACATGATAGCAAGGGCAAAACAAGCTATCCTGCACAGGTACAATCCCTGGTGTCTGTACTTTGAATGTCATCCTTTTCACTCTTAGTAAAATGGCTTCTATATTCATGCCCTTTTATTTGTTTAGGTTGCAATGCGGGTAAGGGTGTGGTGTTTCCCGCTAGCAGAGAATCAGTTCAGAAATGCTATTATAGCCAATTACTATCAGAACACACCCGGTGTCCCTGGCCAGAAGCTCCATTTTTTCAAGTTTGAATTGGATCATGCTCAAACACGTGTTTTGATGGATATGTTTATTCCTTCTCCTTCTCCCCCCAACAATTTCTGGATGCCCCCTGCCGCAGCACCAACTAATGATCATGGGAGAGAATTAGTGCTGTCACCTGGATGGGCACCAGAGTTTGAGGGGAACGATAACCTCAAATCAGAAAATGTTGTAAAGTCATATGCAGACAAATTGAAGAAGAACAAATTCGAGGAAGTTAGGACACGAGATGTGGATGCGGAACATGCAAGCTCAGGTAATGAATCTTCTGGTGGTTTCGATGAACTGGATTGTCAATACACATCACCAGAGAGGGAGGACTATGCACTATCAGATAAGGTGGTTCCAGTGAAACAACAACAGTACCCTGATCAGCAAGGAAAAATTCTTTTTTGCCTTGTTTTGTCACAGCATATTTCTATCTCATCAAGTTGCTGCTGGTATGCATCCACCAATTTTGTTTCATTTTTACTGCCTCAGCAACCCTAATTTTTGCTGATTCAGTCATTTGTCACTATTCCTTTGACATCTTGCCACTGTCTGATCAAGCACATTAGCTCGATCCTTATGAGTGTTTAAGCTGCCTTGAGTGAATGTTCTTCGGTGGTTTCAGATAATATGGGCAATGGGCAATCTTGGGCTTGAAGCAATCCATGCAGCATGGGCAGCATGGGATCTCAACGGAAAATTAGACTCAGCCTCAGTTGAAAATCTGAAATAGTGTTGCTTTATCTAACATTTCAATGTATGTTCTATTATGTTATTTCCCATTCAGGCGTATCAAGCTAGAAAGCTTAGTCCATATCTCCTATTGTATAACAGTGAAATAGGATTGATTGATCTATCCTTTATTTGTGTTTGCTTATTTCAAATGGACATATCTACTTATACTGTGAATGAGGCACTTATATCAATGGGATTTCAGATCAATGGGATTTTAGATGGACATATCTACTAGAATTTCCTTTTTATTTCCCATCTCCGCAGTTTATGAAGTGACAGCAACCTGTAAATATTTTTTGCTCATTCTAAACTATTTCGTGCTTCTCTACAGGGTTGGGTTCAATTTCACAGCCTTGTATCCATGGATGTTCAAGTGTGGCAGGTATTTTATTCCGAAATTTACATTCATCAAATAGTTTGGAATTTCAAGCAGTACTCAGAAAAGATCAATTCTTATGATCTTGGATACTGATTTGTCTCAGATCTAGAAATGTGGTCAGACATATGCTCTTGGATATGGACTTGTCTCAATTCTAGAAATGTGGCCTGATATGATTAGCATATGTTTCAGATTGACATTGTTGCTCATAATTAGCTCATGTCTGTTGTAAAAACCTGTAGCAAACAATTCTCTTTTTTTTCACGGATTTGCTTTTAGCATGTATTTCATTAAGAGGGAGTAGAAAGTGCATTACAGAACAATATCTTAGCCTGTAGCAAACAATTCATCATTGATTGTGGCCATCTTTACACTTGATTTTGGTTGTCAGAAGTCAGAACAAAGCTGGTCAGTTTAACATACTGTGTTTTGCAAAATGTGAAATATTTTCGGTCTGCTTAAGCAAATAGTTTGTCTGTGGTAGTATCTGCACAAAGGATACAAAGCACTTGTGTCATTATGCATGGATGCTGAGCGGCTTGCAATTTCCACTGCACTTTAAGATTGTTGTGCTCAGTTATTTACCGGTATAGAATCTTGTTATGCTGGTGCCCAGGCTTCCCAATGTACTGCCACACAGGTTGTGTAATTTCTTATTTGCCCAGCGTGGCGTGGACAGGAAATATCAGATGGGTAGAAATTCCGCCCTTAACTATCTAATTAGGACTTGATTGTCGTATAGAACTTAGGAATACAAGAAGCTTAATTCATTGTACTTGAATATGACATAAAATTGATTGCATTATGATAATTTTACTTTTCAGGAAATGTTGTGTGCTTCTACAGTACCTTGATCCATGTATTCCTTTTGTTTATGCGTTCCAAAAGTGATTTTGAATATGAATTCATTTTGGTCGCGCAAGGCAAACAATCAATCACATCCTGTTATGGATTTTGAGCTTTTTCCCCATATTTGATGGCTTCCATGGACAACATGTGCTATGTTAAGCTAGGATTAGCCTTGCTTTTTCATCAATTAGGATTAGCATTGGTTTTGTCAGCTATATGTTCAAACCAGGATAGTATGTGCAGGTTCGCACCTTGATAAGGCACAGATATTGTTACCTCTAACGGATAGGTGAGCTTTGACTTGTTTCCTAATATCTATGTCTTTGTATTTTAGTTCTTTAGGATTGATTTATTTAGGCTTTGGTCAAGCAACAAGGATGTAAGGGCCAGGGGAACATGTATAGAGGATCAGCCAACCTTCTCAAGGTTAAAAGACTACAGTTTATGTTTGTTTGTTTCTTTTAGTTGAGTTCCTCATAGACTTAAAGTGTAAATCTTATGGAGAATTAACTGATGCATAATATTCGTCGAATTTTAATGATGGTACTATGTCATAGAATTCAACTATATTTACCCATAGAAACGCACGGACACTTTTGATGTGACATTCCAACGTGGGTCCATCGTCTTGCCTCGCGTGCGATCCCCGGCGCTCCCTCATGTGCGGTGCCCCTGGTCCCATCACTCCACCGCAGGAAGATCCCGGCTCCAATCATCAATCTGTCTTCCCCGTGTCTCGCTCTAGCACAAAAGGAAAGATCCATCCCTTCCCCTGCAGTCGCCTCGCTCCCTGCGATTTGTCCGCCACCCAGTGCTGTTGCCCTCACAACGCCCTCGCCTTCGGCCTCGCGCCGCCGCCAGCCATTGCCCTCGCGAGGTCACCCTCGCACCGCCGTCGCCAGCCCTTGTCCTTCCTCGTGCCGCCGTTGCCAGTCGGCGGCCCTTGCTGCCATGGCCACCCCGGTGCTGGCTCCCACGCCTGTCCAGGTACGCACACTTCCCCTTCCCAGAATTTTGTCGGCTGCTTCAGTTTTGAATTCACGATCAATCCTGGTTACATGCGGTTCCAATCATTTTTGGTAATTTTTTGGAACCACAATTTCATCATTAATTTGAGTGCTCAACACAGCATTAGTTAGAAAGATGCACTTCAGGCTGATACATGTGCTTTCGTCTTCTTCTTTTCTTATTACAAGATAACACAGAAGTGGAACATTAAGCTCGTGAACAGAGTCGGTACCCTCTCACCCGCACCCTAGATCGGGCGAATTTCGGGCTCTGATGGCGGTCACCACTTCCTGCTCGGCCATCTCCCTGATCTAGAGGTCACCATCGGGGGTTGAGGATGATGACTGCAGGTAGGGAAGGCGGCAGCTGGAGCGATGCACAGTGGCGTCCATCTGTGCTGTTGCCCCCATCGACGCCACCACTGATGTCCTCATATGTATTGACAAAATAAAGTATCAGTTATTACTTTTTTTTTTTTCTCGTGCGTGATAGGCGGAGTGACCACTACTGACGATTTCAGCGAATTGGTATTCAGTCCTATTTGTAATCAGGTGCACAATTTTCAAAGTGAGGTTCTTTCGGGGTAATTCATGGATTTAATTTATTGACTACAACGCTGACCCAAAAGTTTTTTATTTGTTTATAAGCCTACGCAATCGTCTGCTTGTTGATGAAGCCAGACGTCGTCGAGTTCAAGAATTTGCTAAGGACACCGTGTCGCGTCTCATAGATTTAGAGAACTAAATAATATTAAAATCATTTACACGCTTGTGACATGCACTTTGAATGGATGATGGACATGAATTTAGTTTAATATAATAGTCATTTTGTGCATTTTCATTGGTCAAATATGTTCAAAATACGTGGATTGAGCAATGTTTGTCTGACATATTTGATTGCTTCATTTAGTTTGTAATATCGGAGACTTCTTGCCGATATAAAACATTATTTTAGCCGTATCACGGAAAGGTCTATATAGTAGAGTTTGTTAGCCTGCGGTGCCGTGCTCTTAGTGACTGTTAATTTTACAAACTTTGTTTTTTGAATTAAATGTCAGTTTAATGTCTTACAGTATTGTTATTTTATCGTGCGATCCGTATGTTTTTAGTACAAAAGTTTAGTTGTCCCATAACAGGCACGCTACCTAGTCTGGTTATTAAGGTAGGAACGGGGTTAAGTGGTCAACATGCTGTATGATCAGATATGTCTAATTTATGCTTTGTTCCCCTGGTTAACTCGACAGTTGGAGTTGTTAAGACGAGGGTAAAGCGTGCTCTCAAATCTCAAGTCTTGGAGAAGGAGATCTGCTGATAACGCTTTAATTCCATGGCGATAAAGCCATCGAAGACCTAGCTTTGAGTCATAGTAAACTGCACAGGGTGTGGGACTGGGACAGCCGAGTCCACCCTTTGGTCAATCGCACACGTACCAAACAGTCCATGAATCATGATTACATTGGCTATGCATCGTTCCTTTAGAATCAAGATTATTTTTATCGCGTTGCTAAGGCGACACAAACCTTGCGAGTAGAGCTGTTCAATCTCAATTCCTCCCCCGCAAATAGAAAAAAGATCTCAATTCCTCAACGCTCAGCAGCGGTACGGTCATCATCTAATCTGTGCTCTGTCTATGTGCCTCGTTTCGACGTAAGCTTGCTTGCATTTAAAAGAAGAACTATATTAATCTTGTTCCGACTTCCGTACCGTAATGAATTTTTTCTTTGCTTATTTTTTAAGTAAAAACTTATTATTATTTTGCCTATGGTAACGGGGTGGGCTGTTTTAATTTGTAACAGCAGTACAATTACTTTTTTTATATCGGGAAATGGTGAACGTTGAATTCTCACGCATCTGTAACATTTACTACATTTTCTTCAGATACTCGCCAACAATTGTCATGGGCATTGTCTGAGGCGCGTAGTAGTTGAACATTTCGACACACCGTGTTCCATTGCTACTCTAGATCGTGCCGTACGTGCAATTGAGTGCAGAGGAATATGATACGCAAGTGGCAAAAGCGGCTACGAGGTAGGGGACAAAAATATTGACTTGGACAACTTGACCTGGAGCTGGGATATGATAGAGGGAGTCGTGTATATATACGTGCCATGGATCATTTGCTCTCTTCATCACTCCATCGAAAACCAACAACGAGACACCACAAGGATCGATAGCCACAGCACTCAACTGCACGCATCCCCTAGCTAGTTTCAGATCATCCAACAAATTTGCCGTTAGCTCCTCCATCGATCCATCGATAGCCCAAGGATCAGCAGCAGTACCCGACCATGTACCCAAGCGCACCGCCGACCCCGGGCAGCAACATGGAGGCGGGCCTCGTCGCCACGGGCCTGCCAGTGCGGCGGCAGCAGCAGCTCGGCGGGGCGGCGCCGGACAGCAGGGACGGCTGGGCGGGCAACGACCCCAACACGCTGATCGTGGTGGCGACGCTGATCACGGCGCTCAACTTCCTGCTCGGCCTCAGCATGCCCGGCGGCTACTGGCAGACCGACCAGATCGTGAGCGACGCCGGCAGCATGGTGCCCCGGTACCGCGCCGGCGACCCCATCATGCGCGATCTGCACCGGCCGAGGTACTGGGTGTTCAGGGGCGCGAGCTGGGTCGGGGTGGCGAGCTCCATGGTGATGACGCTGAGCCTGCTGGTGCGGATGCCCGTGGGCTCGCGCCACGTGCTGTGGTCCTTCGCGGTGGCCTACTCCAGCCTCGTGCTCACCTTCATCGTGTCGCAGTCCAGGACGCACCTGTCGCTGGACATCATCATCTGGGTGGCCGTCCTCGCCTTGATCTGGCTCGTCATCAGCCTCCACCCGGACCACCGGGCGCGCGTCATCCGGGTGCTCTTCTGCTGCGACCGCGACAACTGAAACCTCTTGCTTTGCCTGCTTGTCTCCTATCGTCTTCGATCATGTACGGACAGTGGACTGAAACTAGTATTAGCACTCCGTAGCTTCGATGTTTATCCGTGATGCGATGTTTGATTGGCTTTTCACAGCAACTAGTGAACTCAATGTGAACTTTACAACCATATGTGCGGTGAAGTTTGAAATGCAATGTGTGTGAAACCGAAATCTGTACTTGCATGAGTGTAGTACATTGCATTAAATCTTGTGTTTAGTTTCTTGACGTTGACCTCGAAAATCAACACAGACATAACCGATGACTAGATTGCTCCATTTAGGTAGAAGTAACCCGTTCTCATGCAAATTAGCAAAGGGGTAATTCTTCAATATGGCGACCCGTTGTTTTACAAGCAAGAACAATAAGGATAATACTTAATTTCACCTGAGCTTGCAACCTTTTAGGCAAACTAGCAAATCATAATTACCAACTTAGATATGAAACGTAGAAGAAAAAATAAATAAATAACATGACTAATTATATTTGGTTCTGTTTGGTTCAGCCGTGAATTGTGGAAATCTGTTGTGGGTCATGAGCTGTAAAAAAGCTATTGTGAGGTATGATAAGTTGAAAATTGTTCGGTCGAAACAACTATCAAATAGACCCTCTCTATATATCTCCCTTGAAACAACTATAAAACATATCTCTATTTTCACTTATTTGGAGAAGCAAGCCAAAAGTAAGGTTCAAAGTGCCACAAAAATTGTACTGCACGAAAGCAGTGGCTTCTGAAAAAGTAAATTTAGATTCCACCCGCTTAGTTAGCATTCTGCTTTTTGGCAGCACAATCAAACATAGCCTGAGAACAACAATTTACGTTTTGATCCAACCAATAACATGTATTCCCTTCATGCTAGAAAGAATATAGATTTAGCACAATGCGAAGTTAAGCCATATCAAGGGCCTGATTTGGTTCACTTCCAAAATTTACCAAGTCAAAGATTTGGCAAGCCATGATTTTAGCTAGTATTTGGTTTGCTATCAAAACTTGCTGAACTCTCACATTTGGCTTGCCAAATCTATGACAATTTTTTGTCCGACTTGTGGCTACCAAAACTTTGGTATGGCAAATTCTAGTCGCAAACCAAGAAGACCCTAAATACGACTGTATGTATTGTTGGATTAATCATGAAATATAATTTTATGTTATGTTTGTTTAAAGTCATAAATCTTTGTACTGATCTGTACTCTCGTTGATACGATTATCCTGCTGCTATATACTATGTTACTCGCCCCAACCAAAGTGCAGCGCGATAATGCGCCAAAAAGCAGCCAATAGATGAACCGGCGACTCGTTGACCATATGACCTGTTATGAGGGTATTTGCCAATGATCAATGGATATGCTTGATTGTTGTTTCTTTTTTACGCTATGGTCTCTTCTTCATTTGTTCAACTTCGATTCATCGAGGGATAACGGTTTTCCAATGTTGCCTAGGACCATAAAGATGTTGGCATAATTGAAACCATTGTTCGTTATATTCCCAAATACTGTAACATAGTAGAGCACTAGAGCTAGAGGGCACTCAAGGCCAGCGGCTGTGTTCTGTCCAGTTGTTGGCCAGGTGCTGAATTGCTGGTGCAGGGTCATCCAGAAAAAACCCCAACACATCTGTGCTAATGTGGTATGTAGTTTCTATTATGCAATTAGATATACACTGTATCAAATACCTAGTAAAATTAATATATATTTAAAAAAGACGTCTTAGAATTTAGAACGGAGAGAGTACCGTACAATCAAGCGTCAATTTTGATTCTCCTCCAGCAAATTAAAAGCACCTCAAGACACGCGGTGCTCGATCAAAGAATAGTAAATCCAGATAATTACTACAGGCTCTTCTTTTGTTACATTTACATAGCCACGCCAATTTATGTATATGGAAGCAGTACAACGCTCAAGCAAGGATACAGTTTCGATATATCACAGCAAGGATAGATAGAGTACATCACACCGCTTGCACGTAAAATTTCTATCACATATCTGAGCTCAGAGGAAAGCCAGTTAATTAAGCAAGCATCGCATCACCAACGAATAAGCAAAAGTGAAGAGAGAGGATTGAACGGTGCTGCTGCTGGAAAGAGGTTCCGTTCAGCTGTCCCGGCTGCTGCTGCAGCAGAGCACCTTCATGACGCACGCGCGGTTCTCCTCGCGGACGCTGGTGATGAGCCAGGAGACGAAGAGGACGGCGAGGCAGAGGAGGATGTCCAGCGACAGGTGCGTCCTGGTCTGCGACGCCGCGAAGGTGAGGAGCAGGCTGGCGTAGGCCACCGCGAACGACCACCGCACGTGGCGCGAGGCCACGGCCATCCTCACCAGCAGGCTCAGCGTCAGCACCATGGAGCTCGCGACCCCCGCCCAGCTCGCCACTCTGAACACCCAGTACCGTGGCCGGTGCAGGTCGCGCATGATGGGGTCTCCGGCGCGGTACAGCCTGCCGCTGCCGTCCCCCGACGGCGTGTCCTGCGGCCAGTAGCCGCCGGGGACGCTAGAGCCGAGCAGGAAGGCGAGCATCGTGATCAGCGTGGCCCCCACGAGCAGCGTGCTGGGGTCATGGTCCTCGCAGCTGCTCCTGTCCGGGGCGCGCCCGCCGTGCCGCTGCTGGATCACGGGCATGGGCACGACCTCCGCCGTCGGCGGCGGCGGCGGGTACGCAACAGCGTGGGTGGCGTGGCCCATCTCAAGGCTGCCCGGGGCCGGCAGCGCGTCTGGGTTCACGCGCGGGTACATGGGCACACGGCTATCGACGGAGAGACGGTTTTTGGTCTGGCTGAAGCTAGCGGAGTCTGCTGAGTGGTGGTGACACAGTCGATGGGCTAGATCTCGCTGCTTGGTTTCCAGGGAGCGAACAGGGAAGAGAAGAAAAGATTCAGGGCGCATATATCTAGTGTACACTCTGCCAGTGCTCCCGGCTCCAGCCTCCAGGTCAAGTCAATCTTTTTTGTCCCCTACCCCAGCCACTTTTGCCACCTGTAGTTTTCTACTCTGCTGCACGTCTAGACACGGTGTCGATTGCGAAGGGTGGACAAAATGTTCAACCAACCACGCACCTCAAGTAATGCTCCAACGTCACGCTACCATTATTGGCTTGGCTGGAACTCATCCAAGCTCCCCCGCAGCCCGAACTTCTATGATAACTAATAAGTTACTTGGATGATATCCGTAGGAACCAGTTTATATCTAGCTTTGGATGATCGTGTATCCACGTTAGGCCTTGTTTGGATGCACGTGTATCCACCTCAATCCACATGTGTTGGAGTAGAATGAAATTTAGTTCAATTCCACTCCAATCCACTTCAACACATGTGGATTGAGATGAATACATGCGCATCCAAACAAGGCCTTAATCCATGTGTATTGAGGTGGAATTTAGTTTTGATAATGCTTTGGACGGTCGAGTCGGACGCCCAAGTGCCCCCGCGCGCCCGCACCCGCACCGGAGACGAAGACGACGGCAGCGGCTCCGACGAGGTAGGCTTGTTCCTCCTCCTGGATCTGTGCCCTCAGAGATGAAGATGGCGGCGGCGGTGGCTAGAGTTCCGACGAGCCTCTCCCCCTCTTTCTTCTCCAACTATGGCGCATGTAGAAGGGGCCGACCAGGGGGGCGGGAGCAGGCAGGCCAGGCGGTGGGGATGGTGGTCGGGCGGTTTAGGGGCCCTGGCGGTGGTAGCGGCGGTCGGCCCAGGTCAGGGCGGGGGAGTCTCACCGGAGTTGGAGAAAATGGCGGCGGCTAAGCTCGCTGGAGTTGGAGAAGATGGCGGCGGTTAGGGGAAGGGGAGGGGAAGAAAGAGACCACCGCGGACATGGTGTAGGGTCTCGCCGGAGCTCCACGGCCGTGGCCGTGGCCGCTACGACGGAGCTCCGGCGAGACCCTACCGCGCCACCACGGTGGGCAGTGGGTGCCAGGGCGGTGGCCGGCGATGGAGGGGGACGCCGGGCACGGGAGAGCTGTCGTCTAGTTTAGGATTAGGGTTTACGTAATTTCCCTGCGAGCGTTAGATTATTTTCTGAAGCCGTTAGTAGCTGTCCAGTGTCCACTGCCCGCGCATGTACTCCCATTTTTTCAGAACTAGACTATCTATTCAATGATCCGCGTCGATTTGCAGAGCATTGTCTCAGGGGTGAAAATGCTCGTAGGGAAAAATTCAGATATATTTGTGCCCAACCCGGCCCGGCAACAACGCCACGGCCCACAGTGCAGGCTTAGCCATTGTGGTCAGAAACCTGCACTCGTAACAGGCCCCTTGTCACGAGTGGTGTGGCCCATTTGCTTCTTTTGGTCAGAAACCTAACAGGCCCCTTGTTACGAGTGGTGTGGCCCAAGCGAGAAACTCGGCTTGGCAGGCCATGACCATGTGATGATAAGACCTTCTGTTGGCCCGAACGCAGCAACGAGGCCTTGTAACGTCTCACCAGTGGGGGACCTATTGAGATGAATCTTGGGCTGGGCCGACTATAAGAGCTCGGCCTCGATCATGTGCGCACAGAGACTGGCTGCTGACAGGTTCGAAGATGTGACCGTGGCCAGGGCAATTATATCGGCGTTCTCCTAAACGGCTTCACGTAGTGCATCTAATTTTAAAATGACTTAATAGATAATACTTATTTTTTTAAAATTATATTATAATACCTTGTAATTTTTTAATTTAAGCCGGTCCGGCCTTTTCTATAAAAAAGGCATGTTCCACCTGCACCCCGTGCAATTGTTGCGCCTGCCCACCCGGCCCTACATGCTAGTGCACCTACGTATGCGGTTGTGTGCCTCGTGCCTGCGATACCCGCCTAGTGCCTCCTGATGCCTGCCTCGTGCTTGCTGATGCAGGTGGGACCGCTATGCCTGCGGGGACCGCATCTGCATGTGCCCATTTCCTAAGCGTGCTAATGTTGCAACACAAAAGCATTTATGCAATGTATGTCTAAAACAAGTGAAACATTTACAAACATACGTTTGCAACATATGTGTATAGCAACTACAACATCCAGATAAACACATTTGCAACATACGTCTGAAAACAGATGAAACATTTTGAATAGACGCTTACAACATATGTCTGAAACATATGCAAACATCCAGATGAAATAGTTGCAACATAGGTCTAAAACAAATAGAACATTTGGAACATACACCTACAACATACATGTATAGCCACTACAACATATGCAATATCCAGATAAAATATTTGCAACATACGTTTGAAACATTTGAAATATACACTTGCAACATACGTGTATAGTCATTGCAACATATGCAACACCAGATCTACTTTGCAACATCTAGATGAAACATATGCAATATACATCTGAAACGCATGACACATATGGTTGCAACATCTGCTCACGTACTTGCTGCCGCCCAATGGAGGATGGTTGACGCGATGCGCGGGGGGAGGCAACGCGAGGCGTGGGCGGTGTGCGGCGCGAGCCGCGGATAGGCGGGCGAGGCACGGGGTGCACACGGTGCGAGGTAGGTCTGGTGCGACCGTGCGAGGTGCGAGGTTTTTTTAGGAAAGTGCGAGGCGTGAGAGGCAGGGCGCACGGCGCGAGGCGGGAGGCGCAGGAGCTTGAGGCGCTGGGTGGTTCCGTCCCATCTGGATGGACGGACGTCCTGATGAGCATTACCGTTTATATATAGAATAAAAGTAAAATTGTGAGTTTTTTTTTCGATTACATGGTACAACGTAGACAGTCATATTGCACACTCGCCTCTATGGATTTACGGTATACAAACCCACCTCTATGAGCATCTTTGATGACTTGATCGAGAAATCCTTAAGATTGACGAAGTCACTGTAGGCACCGATAAATTTGTGAATTGTATCTTGCATAACAACTCATGGAATGGTACAATATTTGTTTCATACTCCTATATTTTAACTTAAGAGACGATTGTTTCGAGAAACAACAACTTTTTTTTTCTTACTCTTCTCTTTGTTTCTTTACGTCAGCAAAAATTTCTATGTGACACTGCTTGATACAGAGTATGAGATCGCAGAGACGTAGCAATATACTTGCCCTGACGGCTCCGGAGTCCAGAGCCTGTGGACTGAACCAGTGCGTGCGAAGTGCGCAGGATGCCGTGTGAAACTGAGGACCTGTCGGAGAAAATGAGCAACAGCCAACAGGTGACCTTCCCTTTGTTCTGTTTTCCTGCCCAAACAGTGAGGAAAATGATGAAAACGAAGTTGTCAACAGCAAACGAAGGCCCTGTTCGCTTCAACTTACCGGTGTCCTGTTCGCTCGGCTTATAGCCGTATTTTTTTAGTCATCGAACAGTATTTTTCTCTCACAACAAATCAGTCAACAGTACTTTTAACTATGGCTTATCAGCCAAGCGAACAGGGCACAACAAAATAACAATATTTTTCTCTTATAATAAATTAGCATCAACATCCATATCGGCCGTTTTTCCAGCCAGCCGAACATGACGAAAGACAGTCGTGTCATGTAACTTTCGTGTTTGGTGCAGCAGAGAAATTACACTACATTGATTTTATTGACTCTGCTTTTTTCCCCAGCACTAGAAGCCATCTTCTACACGGACCAGTGTTGACAGGCATGGAGTACCTACAGGCTACAGATCTTCCGTGATCCTATTCCTACCACTTTGCTATCACGTTTCTGTGATCGGGTATCGTTTGATGATACTCAGGCTGTAGTAGTCAGGTGATGGAAAACTACAGACGAAGCATCGATCGCCGGGATTTGATGGACTCCAGACAACCATTCCCGGTCCCGGCGGAGTTGAGCAACTGATCAACGCGGACAGCGACAGCGAGCAAACGAAGGCATTTCACCTCCCCCGGTCTGCCTCCGCTCAGGTTCGGTATGCCGTTTCTTCTATGCGTGGGCAGCGTGGCCACTAACTTTGTACTCATGTACTGTGCTACTCGTACACGATAACAAAGGCAAGAAGAAGCAGACCTGCCGTGCCTGACGTTTCTACGAAGAACCATACCATGCAACGCGTCGACGGCCAAATCCGGGGAACAACGGCGAGTGCCCTGGTTTGGTAAAACCTGGAGCAGATCGATGCTTTATGTGCTTTTGCCTTTGCACGCTGAGTGCAGGTGCCAGGTCGCGCCACTGCCTTCCACTTTTTCCACGAGATCACCAGCCAGTCGATAACTGAAGTACTGGGCGCTGCACCGCAAAGCGGTCGCATCGGGCTGGGCCTTTTTCCTCGGCTATTCGGGGCCTCCCTTGGTTACGCCCTCTGCTGCTCTGCCGTCACGCCTGTCCCTTTCACCGGGCGGCGGGATCACTCGCGGTCGCTGGCAGAGTGACCCCGCAGCTCCCGCGACCCGAAACAACGCAGGCAAGTACCTCGCGCGATTCGATATTTCGATGCGTGTGAACGAATCGATTCGGTCTGGAAACTCGCAAGAGGCCCCGCCCGGGGGAGGCGCCACCGGCCGGATTGCCCTGCTCTGCCTCTGCTCGAGGACGAGGTCCCTGCCGTGTGCCTTGTGCAGTTTATTTCTCGCCGTGCCATCAGCACATTAACACAGGAGAGAAATATGGCGCCTCCTTTATTACACTTGAAAATCTTTATCATTCAGTCAAGTGCGTGTCCCTGTTCGTTTACTGAAATAGCCAAAAAGCCGCTGCGTCTCTCATGGCCCGCGAGTCCGCGACACGTACAACCTCCCCAAGAAAAAAAAATATTGAGGCAGCACGTACCGAGAGTTATCGCTTTTGCTGTTGAATCCGTTGGCGCAAGCTGCGAACGCAGAGCTTTCTTTGCCTTGGTTGGTAGATGGCGCCTCCCGGCCTAAAGGGCAAAACCAACCCTGCAAAACGAAAAGGGCGTGCCGAGCTGACGCCCGTGCTCGCTCGCTTGGTCTGGTAGTAACGTATCCAAGACGGAGCTTGAAAAGAGCCTTTGCCGATCTTCCGAGATTTGGTACCGGTACTAGTTCCGGCTAAGGCTGAGTGGGCCGAGGCGCTGGGCAGCTAATGCTAGATCCGCCTACTATGGCCCTGTTTGGATATTCTAGCATAGCTAGAGGTTAGAGTTAGTTTCTAGCTCAGGACTAGCCCTGAACTAACTCTAGCCTAAGAGATGTTTGGATACAAGGGTTAAAATGATAATAAATGTGCTTTCCAAATCATTGGTGCGGATGAAAGTAGAGAGAAAACAGTGGACCCCACCTCAAATAGCCCCAACTAACCCAAATAATCACCTCTTTGGGGGGATAGTTTTTTAGGGTGGGCTAGTTGCAAATAACCCACTCTAGCCCTCCTGTTTGGCTACTTTAGGGCTAGTTGAGCTCCAACTAGCCCAAACTAGCTCTAACCCATGGATCCAAACAGGGCCTATGTACTGTACTGTGGGAGTGGGACTGTATGTAGCTTGTAGCCCTGTGCTCAGTTTGGCATTGCGCCAAGTTACAAATCGCAGCAAGAGGGAAAAGAAACAGCTAGTTGCATAGAGCTGATTGATCTCCAGAAAGCAGAAGAGGCAGACAATCGACACTGCCACAGTGCCGCAGTGGCTCTACATGTAGCCATTAATCTGTCCACGCTGGGCGCCATTCCTCTAAACACCACAACATGTCGGTGTTTCCACGGTTCCCAGCAGCATAAGAGAAGAAAGGTTGATGCCGCCTCTTTGGGCATCCGGCTTGGAGCTCTGGTCTCCCACAGCCTCCAAACTTCCTTGGGAAGTTCACCGGAGCCCTACAAATCATCCCAGTGGCGAACGCACAGACTCTGTCGTCAGCGGAGTCCTCCAGAGTCATGTCTTGAAGGAGGTGACTCAGTTGAGCAAGCTCCCTCTCGGCCTGATGGGATAGCCGTGGTTGGAGCATCACCCTCCAGTTGCTCTTGTTCTTTTTTTTATAAAGGCTGTCACGCCAGCCCTGGGCCCTTGTGTGTACACAACAACTTGTGCGATAGCATGCCATACTGCTCGAGCCGCAAGTTATGCGTAGGTGACGTCGCAGTTATAATTAATCACAAAGAAATGATCCTTCAGGCTATACTAAGAGTTATGATTGATCAAAATGTTCAAAAAAAAAGTTGCTACTTGAGAAGAGTCTGCTTGTCGAAAAGTCAAAATAGTTTACATACTTCCGTTTCGCTTCTGCATCCAAACATACAGAGATATTAAGAAAAATCGGACCCAACAATGCATTGTCAATTGTCATTCACCGGATTGAGCTGGATTAATGGAGGCTTGGAGCCAATCAACCTGTTTACCTCTTTCCCGTGAACACCATAGTTGAGCCCCTGCTTTCCCGGTAGCATCCTTGTCCATTCATCTCAAATTCGTCAATAAACTAAAATTTTATCGGCCATTAGCTGTGCAATTGATCGATGAAAACGATAGATCATAATAAATGAAAAGGGAAGAAACGAGAGCTAGGCTGATTGACAAACACCTGTCGAGTTAATTAAATTAAATATACTATCCAAAGTTGGTTGACTTGATTATGCACAGCAAGTTCATCGCTTTTATACTGCTCGTTGTACACTTGTACCATGGAGTAGTACTGCATAGTACTCCAGCTGATGACAGATCAACTGCAGAAAATGAAAAGGGGAATTTAAATTTGCGAAGGGGCAATAGGTTGTCGTCCCTATCCATCCATCTCATACACACATACGCAATTGCAAATAAGCAACACACGGGCACGGCTCATGCATGTTACCTGGGACTCGATCAAACGTTGACACTGCTCCAGCTGGTAACATATATATCTTTTTAAAAAATGGCATGCTGAGCTGCTCAACTGTGTATGCCTTGTTTGCTGGGTTATCCATCCAGGTGTTGGAGAACTAGCTAGGACTAATTAAGATGAACGCCGACCTGCGCCGACCCGGTATGGTCGCATTATCTGTGATGATAATGCTCAAGGTCAAACGAGCTACTGTGATGGTAATGCTAATGGCATTGCTTTTTTTTATAACAAAAACACTATTATTTCCATGAATTATGTAGTACACCTGTTATTTTGGAACCGATTCAGTCTTCCAAACAACCCCGTATATGTTGAGTTTCAATTCCAATAACTTTTATCAAGGCTTTTGGCATCAATCCACTTTTCTCACAAACATGTCTGAGTAAGTATTTCATTAAGAGAAGAAGAAAATGCAACCATACCTACATCAAAGCTAGAAAAGGGCTTGAACGGCACCAAGTTTGGAAAGATCTATTACACAAGAGCAACATTACATAATGAAACCAACAAAAAACGACCTCAACCCATGGTACCCTCTTATACACATCAACAAGGTTACTCCTTGATTTGAAAACTAATTTGATGGTAATTTTCGACGATCCATCGAATATCCACAGTTTTCGTTCTTTCCAAAGGACCACGTCACCAAAATGACCAAATAGTCGGATCCCTCGCAACCTGATCAATCTACCCTATTTCTACTTGCAATTCACTTTTCTACGTAATAACACGTGAGCAGGGTACAATTCACAGCGAGTGGACAAATCAATGGAGCTTTTGCTTTAGAAAAGCCAATGCTCACTGGTCTTCTTAACTACTTTCTCTCCCTGAAAAAACTTCGAAAGACACAGCTGTCGCAATCGCACCGATTTGGGTAGCCTCCAGTTAGCAATTTATTATCAAGCATACAAGAGTAACTTTAGTTTCTTTGTGAGGGGACGAAGGGCCTGTTCGCTTGAACTTATCAGCCAGTTTATCAGCTAGAATTTACAGTTTTTTTTCTCACAACAAAATAGCTTCAGCCGGCTTTAATATCAGCCGAACAGGCCCGAAGTGGTGAAGATCCAACATTATTGTAGTTGATACTTCGAACAAGTACTGCAATAATGCAAATATTATGTTAAGCCGCCGATGGTATTAACTGATAATAAACAGAAAAAAATGTAAGGTCCTGCGCAGAGAAGGAGAACGAAAGGGGGGAATTTTGTTATAAAAAATGTTATAAAAAAAGGGGGGGATTTCAAAAAAAGATAAGCTCCAGAGTGCAAAAACCCAAACCCAAACCCAACCCGCAACCAGACCACCGCCGGCGTTGAATGGTCGGGTAGAGGACGTAACCATGGTTAACTCCAGGCCCCTTTAAAAGCCGAGCCCGGCTCGTTCCATCCGCCCCACACCGCTTCACTCGTTTCCTTTCGATACATACACCTCCTCCGACCCCGCGCACGTACGTCGTTCGTCCCGTACGTGCCCGTCTCTCCTCCTCGTGTGATTGTGTCTCTTAACTCCATTGTTTAATCTTTGCACGCAGCAAACGCCATGATGATGCTCTCCGGGAGCAGAGAGCATCAATGGCAGGGTTTCGTCGCCATGTCGCTAATGCGCGCTCGCTGCTGTTTCTCTCTTTAATTTGCAGGCGGGTTCACGCACGACCTCGAGCGAGAAAGATGGCGACGCCGAACGGGCTTGCGCGGATCGAGACGAACGGGAAGAAGAAGCACGACAACGGCGTGTGCCACGACGACAGCTCGGCGCCGGTGCGCGCGCAGACCATCGACGAGCTGCACTCGCTGCAGCGGAAGCGGTCGGCGCCCACCACGCCCATCAAGGACGGCGCCGCCTCGCCCTTCGCCGCCGCGCTCTCCGAGGAGGAGCGCCACAGGCAGCAGCTGCAGTCCATCAGGTGACGACCCGCGCCAGCCTTTCTTCTCGCTTTTTCCCCCTTAGCCGTATTGTTCTGCAGCTACTAGCTATAAACGAATTGGTGAAAACGATTTATTCATTGGATGGGTTTGGTTCGTTCGTTACTAAAAAGAGCTTAACGACAATGGCCAACCCAGGAACAAGAAAGGTGAGACTGTGAGAGGAGATTATTTCCCTTCCCTTTTTGGAGAGGAAAAAAAACAAAATAATTTGACGTCTCGCGCATCGCTTTGTGGTTTGGTGCTGATAATCGGGAGCGTAATTAACATGCCGGGCTGCTAGTAGCAAGTATACTTGAGCATTAACAATTTTTTTCCCGATTTGGTGATGGATGCAGTGCGTCGTTGGCGTCTCTGACACGTGAAACCGGGCCGAAAGTGGTGAAGGGCGACCCGGCCAGGAAGGGCGAGGCCGCCGCGAAGGGCGCGCCGCCGACGCCGCAGGCGCACCACCAGCACCACCACCCCGCCGCACCCACCATCGCCGTCAGCGACAGCTCCCTCAAGTTCACCCATGTCCTCTACAACCTCTCGCCTGCCGGTAAGCATCGCATCGCATGCATGTGTGCACAACTTCTTCTTCTTCAGAGAGGCACGTTGCGTTGCCATGCGAGAGACTAGCTGTTGATGGATGATGCTTTGCCCCTGTGTTTGTCAATCAAAAACTTATTAAAAAACAAAACAAAAAACAGAGCTGTACGAGCAGGCGATCAAGTACGAGAAGGGGTCGTTCATCACGTCCACCGGCGCACTGGCGACGCTGTCGGGCGCCAAGACCGGGCGGTCGCCCAGGGACAAGCGCGTCGTCAAGGACGAGGCCGCCGCGCAGGAGCTGTGGTGGGGCAAGTGAGTGCTCTCTCTGCTCCGCCGCCGCGCCGCACACCCTTCCTTTTGCTAGCCTCTGGTTCGCTGCTGACACCCTGATGATCGCATCGCAGGGGCTCGCCCAACATCGAGATGGACGAGCACACGTTCCTGACCAACAGGGAGAGGGCCGTGGACTACCTCAACTCCCTGGACAAGGTGTTCGTGAACGACCAGTTCCTCAACTGGGACCCCGAGAACCGCACCAAGGTCCGCATCATCTCCGCCAGGGCGTACCACTCCCTCTTCATGCACAACATGTAAGCCAACCTGCCGACACGCTGCCACTCTGTCAATACTATCTATAGTTTTGTTGCAGTAGGTCGTTGCTCGTGACACACTCCTCCAACGCCCAGATAAGTTCATCTCGACGACGACCCATGAAACTTACATATATATATATATATAAATAAATATGTCTTGTTCTATGTAATAATCAAATCCTGTTGCTCACAATTGGCCTGGGGAGCGAGTCCCTAGCGAAGAAAGCAAGCTGTAGAAGTAAGTAAGTAACTGGATGGGCATGGGGGTCGCAGGTGCATCCGGCCCACGGACGAGGAGCTGGAGAGCTTCGGCACGCCGGACTTCACCATTTACAACGCCGGGCAGTTCCCCTGTAACCGTTACACGCACTACATGACGTCGTCCACGAGCGTAGACATCAACCTCGCTAGGAGGGAGATGGTGATCCTGGGCACGCAGTACGCCGGCGAGATGAAGAAGGGGCTCTTCGGCGTCATGCACTACCTCATGCCCAAGCGAGGCATCCTCTCGCTGCACTCCGGCTGCAATATGGGCAAGGACGGTGACGTCGCCTTCTTCTTTGGGCTCTCAGGTAACATGTCCTGGATGGATCCCAAGAGGATTGTGGTGCCGTCACCTGCCCATGTCGCATCTGACGTCCTCCGCTTAGCTTATCCTTCTTCCTGTCTTATCTTATCTGTGAGACTGTGACGTACTCCACATAGCAGTAGATGCCTCAGATTTGCTGTTATGTGATGTCAGCGTCACTGACCAACTTGCTATATGTGTTCTGAATGGGTTGCCATGTATATCTATCTGCTGATTTTGGAACTCTGGATTTCTCACGTACAACAGGTACCGGGAAGACGACGCTATCGACGGATCACAATAGGCTTCTGATCGGCGACGACGAGCACTGCTGGAGCGACAATGGCGTGTCCAACATTGAGGGCGGCTGCTATGCCAAGTGCATAGACCTCTCCCAGGAGAAAGAACCTGATATTTGGAATGCCATCAAGTTTGGAACTGGTACTTGTCTCAACTTTCGGTTTCTTCGTCAAGTGGCATTTCAAACCTAACCATGCTCTGTCGTTGCGCCGGCTGAAGCTGAATTGGGTAACTGAATGTGTACTCTGCTGCAGTGCTGGAGAACGTGGTCTTTGATGAGCATACTCGTGAAGTTGACTACGCCGACAAATCTGTCACCGGTAAATGCCATGTCCCTAGTACACGGGCTCAATTGTTTTTCAGTCACAAGCATCACAATGCATCTGCGTTCTCAATTCTCATGGCGCTGCTGTTCTTGCATTGCAGAGAACACTCGGGCTGCTTACCCGATCGAGTACATCCCCAACGCCAAGATACCATGCGTCGGGCCGCACCCCAAGAACGTGATCCTCCTGGCGTGCGACGCCTTCGGCGTGCTCCCGCCAGTGAGCAAGCTGAACCTGGCGCAGACCATGTACCACTTCATCAGTGGCTACACTGCCCTGGTCGCCGGCACGGAGGACGGCATCAAGGAGCCACAGGCCACCTTCTCCGCCTGCTTCGGCGCGGCCTTCATCATGCTCCACCCGACCAAGTACGCCGCCATGCTCGCCGAGAAGATGCAGAAGTACGGCGCCACCGGGTGGCTCGTCAACACCGGCTGGTCTGGTGGCAGGTACGTACGACGACGTCATGCTTTGCTTCCGTCCTGCAGTTGCAAAGCTTGTGTTCGTTCGTTATGGAAACCGTAGCCGTAGGTTCACTGTGGACCGTCGCTTGTCAGGTACGGTGTGGGCAAGAGGATCAGGCTTCCCTACACCAGAAAGATCATCGACGCCATCCACTCCGGCGAGCTTCTCACCGCCAACTACCAGAAGACCGACGTCTTTGGCCTGGAGATCCCCACTGAGATCAAGGGCGTGCCGTCAGAAATCCTCGACCCGATCAACACCGTATGCTCCTCTGACACTAACCAGCTCGCTTCATCAGTCATCTTTGAAGTTTCATAAAAAAAAAAATCAGTCATCTTTGAACTAAACAGCCTGTTTAGAACAGAACATTGACCAATTTCGAACTTGACAAATGCTTTGTGCAGTGGACGGACAAGGCGGCGTACAAGGAGACTCTCCTGAGGCTTGCCGGGCTCTTCAAGAAGAACTTCGAGGTGTTCGCCAGCTACAAGATCGGGGACGACAGCAGCCTGACTGACGAGATCCTCGCCGCAGGCCCCAACTTCTGAACCACAGCAATGGATCCGCATGAATAAAACAGTGGTGTGCGTGTGTGCGTGTGATGTGTGAAGATGATGATGACGAAAAAAGTGTTGGGTCGATGAGCCAACATAGTATAGACTAGCTCGGTATATTGTCATGGGTGCGTCTGGTGTTGTTACCTATAAGGTTGGTTTGTTCCATCAGCTTGTTCAGAACAGTTTGCGCGTGCTTGCATCTTGCCCCTGTACTCTCTCTGGTTTTAGAATTTGAATATACGTACGAAACTGCTTGATCGGGATCATGTTGTGGCCAGTGATTCTCCAATTTCTCGCAGTATCGCACCAACACATAGCAGTTGATTCTGCCACGGAAGCTCCAGATTTGACCCAAGCTCAATATCTCATGCCTCTTCTCGAACACAACATGGAAGTGCAAAGCTACACGGCATGCACACGTCTTGCTAAACGCATCGTTCCACATTGACAAGTTGAGACATGACGCTGTGTAACTCCATTAAAGATCAGTTGAATCATGAACGAATTGAAAATTTGCCAACAAATGGCGGCCAGACTTGACTAAACAACAAGAACCGTACAACAGTACCATTTTGGTACGATAAACCTTTGACAATATGGTGCTATGTGAGCTTTCCTTTTCAATGTGATGCCATGGCACGAGCATACCTGGGCGGCTGTTGGTCTAAAGAGCTCAATGTCAGCGATAATGTCAGTTTAACAGGTGACTCTACAGCCTGCGGGGTTTTGACTTTGACAACTACAAACCTTTTTGTTTTCATATCCGCAGCCTTCAAGATAGTAGATATGTAAGTGTACGACGGCACAACTATTTCTGACTTTTTTTTTCTTGGATTAATATATTTTTGTTGATGAGAGGATTGAAAACGACCTGTCTGAATACTGAATCCCAATATGATAAGCACTAGTAGTTTTATTCTTACACGGGTGCCCCAGGTTATATACGTAATGTTTAGTACAGCTGGGTTTTAAACACTCAACTGGATTTTAAACTCTCGCCTTTCTTTTACTTATGACATAAGTAGGACATGTACATAGCACGGTTCCTCCTTTCTAAGAATTCTCCACTGGAGGTATTTACTTGAGTTAATCTAGTTACAATATAAACTCAACAGAAATAAGTGACTAGAATCCTAATTCAATCTTACAAAAATGTCTTAAATCATAGAATAAATCTGCCACATTGCAGGGAAGCTTTGATCTTTAGAGCAACTTCAGTCCTTCACTTCGTATCTGTTAGCAATCAATATGATCATAGTTTTCATCTTCAGACCACACAGGTCAGTTGTCAGCTTCAGTTTCCGACTCTGATGGCTCGCTTTGGAGCTTCATTTCGTCGGAGCTCTGCTGATTAAAATTGTGATCCACGTCCACCATCAAGGGCTCACTGTGGTCATGCTCCTCCTCGTCTTCACTAGAAGATGACATAGCGATAGACGGAGGAACTGGAGCTGTCAGGTTGCTTGAAGGCAGTTTTGCTATTATGGCCCCTCCAGATCTGATCTTGGATTCAATGGCATTAATAAGCGAAGCTGCCTCCTCAAGAGGAACAACACGAGCACCACAAGCAAGAGCAGTAGCATGAACCAGAGATTTGGGACCTGTTCCTTGGTTGTTCAGTTCAGACAGAACACCTCCAAATGGACCTAAAGCACAAATACCCTTTTGTGGTTGTCTTATGGGTTCTGCAGGACAGTAAGAGATTGGAACTGCTTCAATAGGTGCAGCCAGCAATCTGTATGGCCCCCCTGTGGTCCAGGAAAATGAACAGGTATCAGAATAGTGTCCATCAAGGTGCTAAATTTTCCACTGACCATCTTGTATTAACCTTAATCCTATGCTTGCCAAACAAATAAAACTGCTGTGATCTGAATTGAACAAAAAATAAATTGTGGTCCAGATGGTCAATGCGTCAATGGTTCAAAAAAATGTGCACAAAGGGAATGTCAACACAAATCTGAAATAATGGGCTACTATCAAGCACCACTGCATGCATAGGTCTATATTGGACTAAAATTTGGAAAGTTCGGTGGCTTAAGGGGACAGATCATATATCGTTTGGTCACAAAAGATGCTGAATATAACCACTGGTATATATAACAAACCATTTTAAACCTTCCATGGTAATATGTTCATTTTTTTTTTGAAATATCATGTTTTGGGAGTCTCTGCAATTTGCTGGGCTATTTAGAAATCCCGTAACAAAGCTTGTTTTGATAAAATCATTATTAAGAGTCCTTTGGACATTATCTGTCATATATGCGCACTTATGAAGTATTGGGCAGGTCTGTATGCTGAACCAGACAGGGAGCAGCTCATTGAAGGAATCAACACGATGCTGCGCGTGGCAACAAGGATTTTGAAGCGCCAGAAGGAAGACAAGGAAGCTACAAAGCAACTTCAAGGCGGAGATCCTGATGAGCAAGACCTTCAGCGTAGATGTGCTTTTGTTGGAAAGTCACCTCATGGAGATGGAAAACGGTCCTTTTAGCGTTGGTAGTTAGCTTGTTCTTTCTGATTTCTGCCTTGTATCTGGCATTCTTGCCTAAGCCTGTGTCGCTGGTTTTATGTCACTGCTGGAAACTTTCGGTAGGTTCTGTCTTTGGGTGCCTTAACTCTGATCCAGAGTTTCGGTTACCCATCTAGCTTACCTGGGTGCAGGGCCCAAACTTTTTATCCCCTTTCTGTTAATCTTCCAAACTTTCCGTTATGATAAGTAATGGAAATGGGAAGGTTTCTCGAGTGGGGGGAAAATGTTTTTTTTTTTTTGCAATATACATCAATGCAGAAGGAATTGAGCTATTGACATGGTGCTATCAGGAAGATTGAGGTTTTTCTTTGGGGGGGTTGGGGGGGGGGGGGGGGGGGGGGGGGGGGGGGGGGGGGCGGCGGGGGCGAGAAGTTTGAGTTAATTAGAGGTACCTGCAGAAGATCCAGGTAAGTTCTGCGTCACAGGCATGCACAGGGCAAGAGGTATCGCAGGAATAGCAACCATGGAATCTTCGGAAGTTCCATGGATAACTTGCTCCTTTCCATGGATGAGTTTATTAGAACAAGTGTTCTGCGGTCACAGCAACAAATAAGCATCTTCTGGTTCAAAATGAAATACTAAAAACTGCTGCATCCATGGAAAGGAGATAGGTAAGCATGTAACAAGTTACCTGAGATTTTTGTGAAGAGGTCTTCTTTGTGGTCTCAAAATGCATAACAGAACTTTCTGATGTATGTGTGCCTTGTCTCCCTGTTGATGGAACAAGCAACAGTCATAAAGAAAACAATAGCTGTGGAAAGGCCTTGGATTAATTGATCATTACCATAGCAGATTTACCATTTTTGGGAAAACCTCTTGATAGAGGAACAGTATCGACACCATTATATAATTTTGAATCAGTCAAAATGTTGGTTGGTATCAGCAGAAGATTGGAGGCAGAATCTTGAACAGGCCTGGACCCGGGAGATGTTATTGTCAGTTCAACCTGATTTGAACATTGCAAAGCACTCGTTGTTTTCACCTGTAAGACATCATGTTTGCTTTCACTAATAAAACCACAGTGTGGCAATGTTGGACGACTCCTTTTGACTTCAGCAACCTTTTCTGCAGCCTCCTTCAAGGCAGAAACTGCCACATGGTAAATTTCTTCTGTGACTGAACCTTCTTTTGCAAATTTTATGGCCTCCTGACATAAATTGTTATAAAGGACAGTGAGGGAATCTGCAGGATTACATTGTGTTCCTGCACCAAATCCTTCATTTTTTACTTCATTAGGAGCTGCACTCTTTGCAGCAAAATCAGCAACTTCTCTAGAAGTAATGTTTGAGGTACTAGGGACCATTTTAGAATGTGATAGTGAATGGTTATGCTCCTTCTCAAATTTAGAAACCATCCATTTTCCAGAGTTCATCTTTTTCACTACAATCATAGCTTTGCAACCAACTCTAGTTATCATTCTCGGGCGCTTTGTTTTCCCTTCATCTGTCATCACTTTCTTGGTCCGAACTTCACGGAAGCCTTCCTTGGAACACACAATCTGGCGAGAAATAATTGAATTATCACGCCTTGAACGGCAGTATCTACTAATACGTGCACGAAAACCATTTAGCCTTGCATAGTTTACATAGAAAAATTTTGCAGCTTCTTCCGATTCAAATTCCATACCCTCAAATGGCTCCTCAACAGGGTCCGCCTCAATAGAATGTGGCTTCTCGATTTGATCGCAGTCCTGATCAGCTGGCCTAGAATCAAGTCTTCTTGGTGGAACTGGTCCATGATTGTGGTTCTTTACGAATTTGGTAACCATCCATTTGCCAGGATCAAACTTTTTAATTAATATCATTGCCTTGCAACCAACTCTAGTACCTGCCCGTTCTTGATGTTTTTGTTCAGAATGGAGGCCATCACAAGCACGGGTTTCATGAAATCCCTCTTTTGAACACACAATTCGACGAGAAATAACTGAATTATCACGTCTGGAGCGAGTATACCTGCTTATCCGAATTCGAAAACCTGTACTTCTTGCATATGTGCTGTAGAAATCCCTTGCAGCATCTTCAGACTCAAATTCCATTCCTTCATAAGGTGTTAATTCTGTGTCATCTTCAAGTCCAATTATTTTTTCTACTTCACAATCATGTGCTAGTGAAGTCTCAGTAGCTCTAGGCACCTCTGTTAAAGAGTGCTTTTGCTCACTGCCTGGTTTTGACTCACTAGCTGTTCCCATTACTGTCCCTTCCATGACCACCATCCACCGTCACAGAACTATGTAGATTTTTTAAACATCTCTCATGAACTTTCAGAAAAAGAATGCAAGCACAAAATCACCAAAACAGCATCTTAGCTACACATCAGGACACTCATTGTGTTCAGAGGTTGTTCAGATATGGCCCTACCCGATGGTATGAGGAGTGAGGCACTGTAACAAGATTCAAAAAGTAAATGGTATCGATCAGATGTTGGAGCAAGTGCCAAATGGAATCAAGCCTTGCAAAGTAAAGGGAAACAACTGAATAGACATAAACCAACAAATTTGCTCAAACAAATTGAAGTAGCAAAGGTAATTCAGTTCCTCAGGCAGCATGCCAAAAAGGTATGCATAAAGTCTATTTGGGGGATCCGATCCAAGAACGGAAAATAGAGATTAATTTTATCAGGTGGAGAGCTCAGATGCAACTGAACTCTTTATTAATTTGCCACAAACTACAGAGAGGTTAGACTGGGGAGTTAAAGCACATCCGATGACAGTATTTCATAAAGAGAAGGCACATTGTGACTACTGCCGAATTGAGAACTACTCTAAACATGACTACCATGAAGTGCTAGCGTACACATTGAAGATGAAGGTCCTACTGGCTACTACAGGTGAAGTTAAATCACCTTTTTGTGCTTTCAGAGCCCCAGAGGCACAACAAAGCAGTGTCAATTAAATACCACATCTTTATTTTACTACATGGCCATCAATTTCACTCGCCAGTTTTACTGGAGATGTGCAAAACGTCTGTTCAATGGCTTCAGTTTAAGCATCATGCTTCTGTTTCAACGGGACAGCGTCTAGTCAAAGGCCATTTCATGTCTTCCGGGTGGCTTTTCTAGGAAAGATACAGAGGAAACATCCTTACTATTGAAGTTGCACCCTTTTCTGTTACTTTTTCTGAAAGACTGCTACCGGTGGGTACTATTCATCAGATTGCAGTAGCTGCATGATTCCATAAGGGTGAACTTGCCACTTGTCTGACATGTACGTTATTCCGGTGCTACCTAAAACCGCAGAAGATCCTCCTGTCTCCGTTCCTCCAGAGTTCTTATCAAGAAGCATAGAATCGATCAAAATACTCGACTGTAAACTGTTGTATTAGGTTCGAGTATGTGAACGACAGTAAAAAAGAACATCGACCATCCAAAACAAATATTTATTGCCATGCATGGAAGTATGGAACGAAGATATCACGCTTAAAGCGAGAAAGCAACGAGCTTTATGAGCAGATATCAGAAAAAGGCGATATCTGTTGAAAACCAAGGGAGCAAGCAGAAACGAACAACACCTACCTTTTCCGGAGAAGATCGTCGGGTACCTCGACAAGCAGAGCCGAGGTGTGTCCTGATCGCCCCAGAGCCCAGGCCAGCGCCAAGAACACCGAGAACAGAACCAGGAACCAGCACGACGCCAGGTCGGGGAGGTCAAATCGAACTCACATGCTACCGAGAAACCCGCACGGCGCCGCAAGAAACGCCGGTGCAGCAACCCGGCGCGGTGAGATCGCCGCCACCTTCCATTGTTGCCACCGCGAGGAAAGGAAAGGGAAGGGGACGACGATTGGTGGGGGTTGCTTGGGGTTGTGGGGCGCGGGGGATTGATTAAAGAAAGCGGACGAGACGGGAGTGGGGGGAGGAGGAGACGACGAGGGCGGGCGGGCGGGCGGGGAGGATGAGACCGGATCTCCGGAGCCACGAAACGGACGGCGGAGAACCGCGCGCGCGGGCGCGGGCGCGGGCGGAGGGCGGGGATGCCAAGGAGGCGGAGGGAGGCGCGGGAGGTACGTGTAGCCGTCACGCTCGTGTCAAGTGGCGCGGCTGCCCAAGTGGATAAACGAGTCGTGGTGAGGCGGGCCATGACGCTGACGTGGGCCTACCGGGCCCCGCCTGCAGCGAGAGGGACAGGAAACGGACGGCCGCGTCATCGTGCAATCCCGTCCTTGTCATCCGCTGAAAATGCTGCAATTCAGTTTTACGTGGGCTTGTCCAAGTGCGGACTGGGTCTCAAATTGGGCCTTTTTGTTTCCAACGAGTGTGCCCGAGGATGCGCCGGCCCGTCCCCGCCAACCGCTGCCCCTTACCTCATCTCCGCGAGCGACCCTGCACGCAATCCGCTGAGCCGCCCCGGAGGGACTCCGCTCATCGCCATCGTCGCCGTCCACCTCCTCTCCCGGCTTGGAGCGGAAGAGAACCCGCCCGCACTCAGAGACTGGTTTCGTTAGATGGTAGGAAACCCTAACTTGCCTCGATGGATTTTTTCTCAGAGTTTCATTTTCTCGAGCGAGATTATTCGTTGAAACGAGCAATTAAATCCAAACTTTTGTTTCTCTCCATCGGTTCCTCGGGGTTTGTTTGTTGTTTGGTGGAGTACTGATCTGGTAGTCAATCCATTCGGTTCTGTTGGGCTAGATTAACCTCTTGAACACGCGCTAGGTCCATCTCAGTTGGTGGCGTAGAGCTTTGGGTGCGGGTCCGGTTTAAGTTCCAGATAAGAAAAAAAATGGGGTTCAACTGAACCCCTATTCCCCTGTTCATTTCGAATTACTTTGAATCAATGGTTTGTTTGTTGCATTGAGTGAAATGGTCTAGATATCGTATTGGGTATTGGGTAGTAGCTATACATTCAGGAGTGGTCTAGTGGTAGTGTGAAGGTTTTGCTGCTAGCACTTGTTTCTTAGTCATGGTTGTAACTGTGTTAGCATAAGTCTCCTGCCAATGATCCTGTAAGGGTGCCCTTCATGGCCCGCATTGTATTCCGATTTGGAACTTTATCCTTCTTATAAATACAAAGGTGCATATTCTCACAAAAAAAAAAAAGGTTTGTGGTCATTTAAGTCCCCCAGTCTCCTTAGGATTGAAGACAACGGAGGTGCATTTGTTTAATGGATGATCTCTAAGGCATGGACATTTGACCGCAGAGAAATACACCATATATATGCATTTTTTTCCAAGTGGTGTTGTCCATTTTCCTTTCTTGTTTACTTGTTCTTGATATAGTGTTGTTTTGCTTCGTAGGGAGCGCAACTCGAGTCTAAAATATTCAGATATTGCTAGAGATGTTGGGTCATGGTCTAGCAACTGATCCCTCAAGAACCTTACGATGTCCAGTTACTTCAAGGGTATCTAGTGCACCCTTGGGGCTTGTTTCTTCGTTGTGTTTCAACAGGGGATGCAAGGAAAAGAACAAAATCTTCATCAATGTGGATAGGTATGGTTTCTTACACTTCTTGCGACTCAGCCTCAAAGCTTTCATCTAGTTCCTGCTGTGATTGAGAAATACAATTTCTCATCCAAATCCTGCAATGCAGATACACGAAGTACAGTACTTCTTTCTGTTATGCACCAAGAAATGCCAGAATCACACCACTGGCAACTGCATCGTTTGGGGATATGGCTGATTCTTCAACTCGTGAGTATTTGCTACCCATGTCTATGACAAGAGAATCTTACATAATTAGTTTATATATACTTGAGATTGTGTGGGACTTTTTTCATATTGAATTTCAGTAAACCTGAGGTATGGTTTTCTAAGGAACAAAGTAGTAACTTGTTCTCCAGAATAATTGATCTTACATAAACATTGATTGTTTTCATTGCCAAGTGCACCGCATTTGACATTCATGTATGTAGGGAATGAGTAATTTCGGTAATCAGTATCACCTGTTTCTGTCCCAACCTTGTTTTATAGATTACATGTACCTGTGATTGACCTTTTGATTTTGTTGTTTGTAACAGTTCTTCTGTATAATAATCCTTGAGCATCCTTTTTGACTGCTTGATTTTATTTCAGCTATCTTTCCCAGAATCCATGTAAAGGATCCATATCAGCGTCTTGGAATCAGCAGGGAAGCATCGGAAGAAGAAATTCGAGCTGCTAGGAACTATCTGATAAGCAAGTATGCAGGCCACAAGCTAAGTGTTGATGCAATTGAGTCTGCCCATGACAGGATTATCATGCAGAGTTTCTTTGATAGGAAAAAACCAAAAATGAATCTCAAGAAAAATTTAGGGAACTTAGTCAGTCACGTGCAGTGAAGGCTATTCAAGGCAGATTTCAAACACCACGTAGCAAAGTCATTTGGCAGACAGCTATTGCTTTTGTCTTGCTTGGAGTGCTTACCCTTGCTTTCCCTACTGAAGAAGGGCCAACCCTCCAGGTGGCCATCTCTTGTGCAGCAAATATCTATTTCATTTATCAGAGGGTCAAAAGTGGATGGCGAGCATTCTTTTATGGGTATGCTTTCTTCTTATTGTAGGATTTTAGTTTATTGAGTATACATCTGCACTGGCCTATGATTTGCTCTTAGTATGATTGCATTTGTTTTGGATTCATTTACTCTGTATATTAGATATGGCGCCACCGCCTTTAGTCTGTAGCATTTTCTTCCCATTGAGAAAGGTATTTTTTCATCAATAAATCCTATCGTGGTACTTGAGCCTGACAACCTACAATTCTAGCACAGTAGGACATCCCACCAGAAGAATATTTTCTAGCTCCTGGCAGCGGTGCTAAGTATATCTGTTGTGGTGACAATGGTTTGTCCGCCACTGTCTTCAGGCTGTACAAGCCAGATATGTGGTACATAAAAGAACCTTTGCATATGTATGGTACATAAAAGAACCTTTGCATTCTCATATCCTGCAAGCAAGCAAATGCAAAATATGTGATCTCCTTATCTAATCCTTATCTGGTAGTCATGAACTTCTTCCACTGATAGGTCCGTTATTTCAAAATATGCTGGGAGATGTATTTATGTTCCTGTGACTGTATTGCAGTGGTCAATGGTAGAGCTTGGACTTAACAACTTAGCACTTTAGTTTGGAAGTAAAGATTATTGTAAACATATATATTTTAGCATTGTAGGTTAGCCTGCAGATATATGGTTGTTATGGTATTTACAAGTTAAGATTTTAGCTGTGTGATAGAAGTTATGAGGCTACTGAATGGAGTAGAAAATGCACCCTAGGTCCTTAACTTTTTATGGATTCTCAGTTGGGTGCTTGAACCAAAAAAGTGACTATCTGGGTCCTCAATGTACTGCTAATTCTCACTTGGGTCCTCGAACTAAAAAAGTGATCATCTGGGTCATAAATCTACTGTAGCGTTCGCTAAAGGTCCAAGCCACCGTTAGCTGCCTACGTGGTCGTGCCGATTAAAGCTGCAAAAAAACCCTCCCTCTCCATCTCTCCCCTTACAATCTCCATCTCTCTTGCAGTTCACCTCTCTTTGTATGTTCCATGGCCACTGAGTGTGCCTCCAGAGTGCAGACGTAACTGTAAGGCCGGCGGGCGGTGTAGGCGAGTCACGCAAGCACAGCCGCGAGGCAGGTGTGGGACCAACAGGAGACAGAGGAGGGAGTGGACGTGGAGGAGATGGGGGAGGGAGGGTTTTTTTTTTCAAGTTTCACCTGTCCTCATCCATGCTGGCACATCCACGTAGGCATATAGAGGTGATGGGATGGGATTTGGACCTCTACTGAGGCACGACATTAGTTGAAGGACCTAAATGGTCACCTTTTTAGTTGGAGGACCTAGGTAAGAATCTACAGTAGATTGATGACCCATATGGTCACTTGTTTAGTTCGAGGACCCAAGTGAGAATCCATGAAAAGTTTAAGGACTCTTGGTGCATTTTACTCGTAAATTACAGCGGCAGTAGTTGCAAATCCTAAATTTTCACTCCATGGATTGGGAAATAGGTTTTTTCCTAATACAGTACTATATTTTTCCATGCTAGGAGCAAACCACAGACTTGACAACTTTTCCGTGTAATCATATTCTTTTATGAAAGTTTTCTTAACCAGAATATTCAAGAGGACCTGTTCTTATCAGCATGCTTCCAAACAATCTCTTTGCTGGTATAACTTATGGTGTCACAGGGGCGGAGAGAGGGCCAATGCTGAGTGTGCTGCAGCATGGGTCCAGCCAAGTTTATCTTTGGTAAATATTTGTAGGTTTAGACCCAAAACACTAGAGTTTGGTCCAAATTATGGTAATGCAGCACCTGTCCACTAGCACAGGCCTGGTTGGAAGCCATTTCTAGCCCTGTTCCTTGGTGTTCACTGATAGATTAACCTCATGCCTAGTTGCTTAGGAGTTGTGTGGAGGCCTGTCAACTTGTTGATGCCAATAATGCCAGTCCATATTTGAATTAGTAAGTCACTTTTCTGATGCATAAGCATACAAAAGTTGTGTGCAAATGCTTGTGGATGTAGGCCGTGTGTTCTTAGGCAGACACACCAGATCGGTCCAGAGGGTAGATATTTGTGATTGAACACTGCAATAGCTGGCATTTTTAGAATTTGATTAGTTTGGTTTGGGATCATTTTGAGCTTATTATAATCTTTTGGGTTCATGATAATAATAAGCAGAGTATAACGGTTTTGGCTGAATAGCATCTTCTAAGTGGGCCCACCAACATTTCCTGTCAATTCACAGTAACTGCAATTGCTGAGATTAACATACATTATTCTCAGTGCTTGCCTTAGTATTTTTTTTTTAAAGTAAGCAGTCTTTGGCATCTTAATTTGTGAATATTAACCTTTGTGTACATTGCTTTAGGTGATTGTTTTGAAAGAAAACTGTAGTTGATTTTTTTAATATTGTTTTCTGCTTTAGGTGGTTTCTGACACTGAGATTTATGTGATCTTTCAGGTTTGGTTCTTTCTTTGCTTCCTGGTTCCTTGGCACCTTCTTGATGGTATCTGTAATTCCTCCTATACTCCCCGGTCCAAGAAACTTGGAAGTGAGCACCGCGTGTGTTACTTATGTACTCCTTTTCATATCGTCGACCTTCTTGAAGTAAGAGATCTTCGTGTTTCCATGTTAGCCCAAAGTGTTGCAGAAGTTATTATAAACATGGTATCCTGCTTCAAATAGCTTGTACAATCCATCGGCTTTTTCTTTGTTTGTTTCACGTTCGTTGAGTTGGAAATGCTAGTTCCTTGGTGAGTTGATAGTAGTGTTCAGGTTGCAATGTGAGATGTAGAACGTTTTTTTGCCTTGAACCGTGAGGTCTTAAGCAGAGTCTAACACCTCTTGTAGGCATTCTCGGTTGATGTATTAAATACAGTTTGTTTTTCGAATAGATCATATATAAGATAATATCCATGCGATTGAACTGCTGAAGTCATCGGTCGTCTTTTGGATGGACATCACGTCACCTCGGAACATTACAATCCGTTCTCCCTGAATGCTGCGGCTCAACTGTTCTGATCGCGTTTGCAAGATAGGAACTGGAGAAGAATATCTTAGGTTGCTACGCCTGATCTGATCTTCGTATCGCTCGAGTTGTTGCGCCGGCTTTGTCGTCTCATAATGTGCAGCCCATGAGTGCATTGGTGATTGGCGAATCGTCATTTGTTTCGGCTTGAAGGGACCGTGACGCATAAAAAAGGGAGTGGATTAGGTAACTTAAAATTGGACCGTGACGTATAAAAAAGGGAGTGGATTAGGTAATTTAAAATTCTAACTCTAAACTATGGTCTCTTTTTTTAATCTTAGTAAAACCTATGTAAAAGATAAACTATCTAAATGTGTAACTACGGTTTTGCTAGTGTGTTGCTATCTCCACCGTAAAAGGAGTAATATAATCAATGTAAATATAGAAGCTAAAGAGAAAGGTAGAGATATGCAAACTTTCGTCGAAGACTCCGGTATTTTTATCGAGGTATCGAGAAGCACGCAAGCTTCCTCATAGTCCTCGTAGGAGCCCCTCGCAAGGAATCCCTCGCAAGGGCTAAGCTCCCGGTCGGGTAACTCCGTGGATAGCCTCGGGCCTTCCCCACGCGCAAGTGGGTCCCCGACGTGCCTTCCGACAAGCCTCTCCCGGATGCTCCCCGCCGTCTTCACTATCAAGCTTCCGGCCGAAACGCCGCGGGCCTTGTTTCCTCCGGTACACGGTGGCGGCCACACCACAAACGCGGTTGGTGTGATCTCGCAAGACTACAAGCCCCTCCGATGTACAACAATGGTGCGCGCAAGCATCGAGTGGTAAGAGGTATGCAAACCTCACTAAACACTATGCCTAAACCTAGAGCAAGCGCATAAGCGGTGGTCTAATCAATCTAAATACTTCGCAAAGCACCTACGCTAATCACCTAATGAATCACTAAGCAATATGCAAGTGGAGATCACTAAAATGGTGTATCAATATCCTTGATATGTTTCCTCAACTCCACCACACTTAAATGGCCAGTTGGAGTTGTATTTATAAGCCCCACTGAGAAAGTAGTCGTTGGGGACGAAATCCCGCTTTTCTGCTACTGAATGGACGCTGATAACGTCCTGATCGGACGCGTCCAGTCGTCCCGACCGTTAGAGCCGTGATCAACTAATCGGACGCTGCCAGCATCCGGTCACATGCCACCGGACGCGTTCAGTCGCATTTTCGTCGCTCTGGAACCTCTCTGTACTCGATCGGATTCTGCTGTCCTACGTCCGGTCGGTTTGCCGCCATCGTTCGGTCCAGCGTCCGGTCGCTGCTGTTGCCGAGCCTCTTGATCGAAGCGTCCGGTCACTTTCCTCCAGCGTCCGGTCACTTCTGTGAGCTTGTTTCTTTGCGATCTTGCGTACGGCTTGGTTTCTATCTTCATGCTTGGACTTTGCTTGATATCTTAGGTCTTCTCTTGTGCTTCTAAGGTCTTGCCTATGGTGTTGATCATCGAATCGTCATGTTGCCTTCGTTCAAGTCACGTCTTGCATCCTATTGAACTACAAAACAATCACTTACAAATTCATTACTCTAATTTGGTTGTGTTGATCATCAAACATCAAAATCCAAAGTAAATGGACCAGTGGTTCATTTTCCTTACAATCTCTCCTTTTTGGTGATTGATGACAACACGACCAAAGCAAGCAAATAATAAAAAATTAAAATTTGAAAACTACCTACTTGCTAGGATGCAATGCAAGGGGCAAGATTATTTGATGCTAAAAGATATTACTTGTAGGACTTAAAGATACTACATAAAAACTTATCTTGCCCTTGCAAATGTCCCCATGTGGCATTATGGATTTAAGCCTTGCTTCCTATAAATTCTCCCAATTACATAGGCAATCCATAATCCACTATCCTCCCTTTCTCGGACCATTACCACTTGTAAATTATTAATGTTTGCTTTTGGTCCTCTAAATTCTGCCCCTTTGGAATCAAACACCGAAAAGAAAGACATTAGTAGCACAAGGGAGGGTCAAACTTTGTGATCCTTTATGTGGAGGGTGGAATAGGTCATAAAATTTGACTATCACATTATATAGATTAAGCTCCCCCTAAATATATGCATACATATGGTAGAAGGCAAAGCATATGCATAATTGACAAATTATTGCTCAAGGGAATTTAATCTATATAATGCATGGAGAAAGCATATAAATATCAAAATAAAATCAACATAATGATATCGGTTTAGAAATACCACATGTGGAAACCAATTTGATTTCTACCACTTGCAATAGGTGGTGGATATTTAAAGTATGATGCTTAACTCCGGGGACTCCATTTTCCTTACAATGAGACTACTACACACATGATATGCTTGAAAAGGTGTTAGTCTCAAAGCATCCAACTTGTAGAGTAACCTCTCCCTAAATTTGTGCACACAAGTGTGGGATACTTGTAGAAATCATGCACATTGATTTTAGAATCAATAATACCACTTGAAAGATGATATCTCATGAATGTGAGAATCATTTTCGAAGATGATATTCGGGAGAAATTATCTATAATTTAGACTTTGGCACATATTAGATGAACAATCAAAAGACAAGCTATATGTCGTGCTCCTAAATAATTTTAAACCATGTAGGTTTGCTCCAAGGGTTAAGAATAAAACCGAGCAAGCCTACCATAAGATATACCTAGTGTATGCATGACAAAAGATATAAGTATGCAAATGCAAACATAGGCATAATAAGTAACTAGATGCTTAAAGATACCAATTTGTAAGAAATAACACTTGTAGGAAATGCAAATTGATACTACTTGAAGGAAATTGAATCTAGTTACCTAACATGGGAAAGGAAATTTGGGTCTATAGTATTCACTAACCCACTTGGTAATGATTTTGTTCATCATGATGCACCCCATGAAATACACCCATACTTTGCCAAGGCTCCAAATTCCCTGAAGTCCATTGGACTTCTCACTTCCCTTTATGGATCCAAACAATTTTGGTGCTCTTCATGTTGGAAATGATTTCCTTTGGCACCAAAAAACATTTGACCCTATTGTTGGCTTGCTTGTTCACCTTGATGGCCACCACCTTGTTATTTTTCTTCTTTAACAAGTATAGAGTGGAGGCCTTCTTGTCCACCTTATTGTTGTAGGTGTTGGAGAGCTTGCTTGTTTGCTTCTTCTCTTTCTTCTTTGCTCCTCTCCCATTATTCACCTTGCACTCATAGGACTTGTGACCTTCCTTGTGGCACACGTAGCAAACCATGGTTTGTCCTTCATCAAGCTTCTTCACTCCCTTGATGGTGTTATCTTGATGAAGTTGGGATTGCTTTGCCTTGCCTTTCATTTGAGTCAGGTCCTTGGTGAGGCGAGTGAAAGCTCTAGTTTGGTTTTGGTGAATTGATGAAACCCTAAATGCTAACCTAGTTTATCAAGTGATCATGAGATAGGTAGCACACTCCAAGTCGTGAAGCAAATAAAGATCATAGCATGATGAAGATGTTGCCATGGTAATGATCAAGTGCTTCGACTTAGAAAGAAGAAAGAGAAAAACAAAAAGCTCAAGGCAAAGGTATAAACCATAGGAGCTATTTTGTTTTGGTGATCAAGACACTTAGAGACTGTGATCACATTTAGGTTTGATAGCCATACTATTAAGAGGGGTGAATCTCATATCGGAATGCGGTTATCAAAGTGCCACTAGATGCTCTAACTCATTGCATATGCATTTAGGATCTAGTAGAATGCTAACACCCTTGAAAATGTTTGTGAAAATATGCTAACACATGTGCACAAGGTGATACACTTGGTGGTTGGCACATTTGATCAAGGGTGGTGAAGTTTAGGAGCAAGGGTAAAAAACTCCACCGGCGCCCTAGACAGAAAAGATGGAGGTCACTGGGAGTGACCGGACGCTGGCCACGGTTGGACCGGCGCGTTCGGTCAGATGTATCAGCGAAGACGCTAGCGTCGGTCAAATGACTAGACGCTGGGTCGCTCTGCGACCGAACGCTGGCAGGGTGCGTCCGGTCAGTGCTGACGTACGCTGACGTGAGGCGCACAGAGGAGACGTTGAATGACCGGATGCTGGGTGAGTCCGATCGGGCATGACCGGATGCGTCCGGTCGTAAAAATTCATGTTTGGAACCTTACTGGAAATAACCGGACGCTGAGGTCCAGCGTTCAGTCAATTGATGACCGTTGAAATCTGATGAATAGTATTTGAAGCAGGGGACACATGGCGTGAATCACGTGACCGGACGCTAAGGGTCAGCGTCTGGTCGATCGGACCAGAGCGTCCGGTCACCCCGCGTTGTACCCAGTGAAGGGGTACAACGACTCTATTTCATGGGGGCTTCTATTTAAGCCCCATGGCCGATTCAAGCTCACTCTCTTAGCCATTTACATTGACATAGCAATCTTGTGAGCTTAGCCAAAGTGCTCCCACTCATCTCCATCATTGATTCATCATCTTTGTGAGATTGGGAGAGAATCCAAGTGCATTGCTTGAGTGTTTGCATCTAGAGGCACTTGGTGTTCGTGTTTCGCTGTGGGATTCGCTTGTTACTCTTGGTGGTTGCCGCCACCTAGATGGCTTGGAGCAGCGAGGATCATTGAGCGGAGGGTGGTGATTGTCTCTGGCTCCGATTGTGGTGATTGTGAGGGGTTCTTGACCTTTCCCCGGCGGAGAGCCAAAAGGTACTCTAGTGGATTGCTCGTGGCTTGTGTGATCCTCATCTTGTGTTGGTTGTGCGGCACCCTATTGAGGGTTTGGCGTGTGATGCCAATTAGCACGTGAACCTCCAAGTGAGTGAATCGCCACAACGAGGAGTAGCTTGCCAGCTAGCAAGTGAACGTCGGTAAAAAATCATTGTGTTCATCATTTGATTTCGAGGTGATTGGTCTTCATTGTTATTTATCCTTGTGATTGATTGGTTCCTTCATCTACACGGTGGTATAACCTTCTTGATCACTCTCTTTATATTACCGCAAACTAATTGTTAGGCTCTTTAGTATAGCTAGTTGTGAGAGCTTGCTTACTTGGTTGGTGTGGCTCTTTAGTTAGCCTTTGAGAGCACACTAACATAGGGTAGTGTCATAGCTATTATGTGAATAGATACTATCTAAACTAGAATTGTGGTAGGTGGCTTACATTTTGAGTAGGCTAGCGCAACACTTGCTTCGCCTCATAATTGTCTAACCATTTTGTTAAGTGTTGTTGTAGAAATTTTTATTAGGCTATTCACCCCCCTCTAGCCATTAGGACCTTTTAGCAAGCTATTTCTTACTTGAGTTGCTCATTCTCGTTTGCAACCTCTTGTGTGCATGTATCTATAATAACTTTCTCAACACAAACTTGGTTGCACAAAGATGAGTCTAAACATAAATCATTACAAGAAGTAGAGGCAACCTTTTTAGACATGTTAATGATAGAACTTTTCTTTTTAGATGTCTTGGTGGGGGTAGTACTAATGGCTTCAAGATTAGCAACTTTATTAGTTAGCTCATCACAATGTTTGCACATGGTTTCCATTTTAGCAAACAAACTTTTCTAAGCATCTTGTGAGCTAGCTAACTTTTCTTTTAATCTTTCATTTTTCTTTATAAGTTGCTCATCATTGATTGTGCATGCATTTGTTGTTGCACTAGCCTTGAGTTGCTCAATTTTAGTAGATAGTTCAACATTGAGATTAGCAAAGTTCTCATATTGTTCAAGCAAAGTTTTGTATGCTTCTTGTGAACTATTTAGCTTTTCTTTTAAATTTTTGAGCTTTTTTTTGGCTAGTGCAAACTTTAGCATAATTAAGATTTTGTTGCACAATTTCATCATAAGAAGGCATTTCATTATCATTATCACTCTCACTAGAGGATGAGCTTTCGTTACCTTATGTCATAAGGCACATACGAGAAGAGCTTGATGATGAGTGCTTGCACCCTCGCCTCTTGTGATGGTGTTCTTCTTCACTTGAAGAATCATCCCATGACCTTATTGATGTGAGGGCTTGGTTCTTGTATGTCTTCTTCTTTGTCTTGGTGTGGGCTTGTTTGGACAAACTTTCACAAAGTGCCTTAACTCACCGCATCCATAGCATCCTCTCTTTCTTTGCTCATTTCTTTGATTGGTAAAAATGAGATCTTGGATTTGGATGAGCACACCCTTAACATTGAGCCTTTGGATTATCTTTTCTACCTTGTTGATTAGTTTAATTGATTCTTCATCAAGGTCGGAGGTGGAGGAGGAGGATTGATCATCTTCACTTGAATCTTCATCATCATCATCATTCTCATCTTCTTCTTCATCTTCACTTGCGGAGCTTGAGCTTGAGCTTGTCTCAACTTGCTTGCCCTTCATCTTCTTTTTCTCGCTACATGCGAGAGCTTTGCCTTTGCTCGATGAAGAGGCTTCGTCTTGACCCATCTTACATGATATTTTAAATGCCACTATCTTGCCAATGACTATGCCCGGGGTCATGGCGCTCAAGTTCTCCATGTTGTGAAGGATGGTGATGATGCTTGCATATTTCTTTTGTGGTAGCACGGAGATGATCTTCCTCACGATGTCCGCATCATCTAGCTTTGTTAATCCTATTGAATGGAGCTCATTGATAATTAGATTCAAATAAGAATACATATCATGAACAAGCTCATCATTATTCATTGTAAAGGAATCATAATTTTATTTAGTTAGACAATGTTTTTGCTCACGGACATTAGATGTGCCATCATGGAGCTCTTAAAGTTTTAACCAAATTTCATATATCGTATCTAAAGTGAACACTTGGTTAAACACATCCATACTAAAAGATTCAAACAAGCAATTTTTAGCTCTAGCATTGAAGTACATTTCTTTTTCATCATTCTTTGTGGATTTTTTAGGATTCTTAATGGGTTTCATCCCATTATGAGTGACTCTCCAAACACCAAAATCAATTGCCTCATCGTAGCAAGCCATTCTAGCTTTATAATAGGTTAAGTTAGTGCCGTCAAAGTGCGAAGGCCTAGAGGTATCAATCACAACCACTCTAAATAGCGTCGGCTCAACGGCGGTTAAGCCAAAGGTCCAAATTGAGCCAACCGGTTCCGATACGGGGGGTGGGTGAATTAGGCAACTTAAAATTCTAACTCTAAACTATGACCTCTTTTTCTAACATTAGCAAAACCTATGCAAAAAATAAACTATCTAAATGTGCAACTACGGTTTTGCTAGTGTGTTGCTATCTCTACCGCAAAAGGAGTAATACAATCAATATAAATGCAGAAGCTAAAGAGCAAGGTAGAGATATGCAAACTCCCGTCGACGACTCTGGTATTTTTACCGAGGTATCGAGAAGCACGCAAGCTTTCCCCTAGTCCTCGTTGGAGCCCCTCGCAAGGAATCCCTCGCAAGGGCCAAGCTCCTAGTTGGGTAACTCCGTGGATAGCCTCGGGCCTTCCCCACGCGCAAGTGGGTCTCCGACGTGCCTTCCGGTAAGCTCTCCCAGATGCTCCCCGCCGTCTTCACTATCAAGCTTCCGGTCGAAACGCCACGGGTCTTGTTCCCTCTGGTACACAGTGGCGGCCATACCACAAATACGGTTGGTGTGATCTCGCAAGACTACAAGCCTCTCTGATGTACAACAATGGTGCGCGCAAGCACCAAGTGGTAAGAGGTATGCAAACCTCACTAAACACTAGGCCTAAACCTAGAGCAAGTGCATAAGCGGTGGTCTAATCAACCTAAGCACTTCGCAAAGCACCTACGCTAATCACCTAATGAATCACTAAGCACTATGCAAGTGGAGATCACTAAAATGGTGTATCAACACCCTTGATATGTTTTCTTATCTCTACCACACTCAAATGGCCGATTGAGGGTTGTATTTATAAGCCCCACTGAGAAAGTAGTCGTTGGGGACAAAATTCTGCTTTTCTGCTACTGATCGGACGCTGATCATGTCCTAATCGGACGTGTTCGGTCGTCCCAACCGTTAGAGCTGTGATCAACTGATCGGACGCTGCCAGCGTCTGGTCACATGCCACTGGACACGTCCGATCACATTTTTGTCGCTCTAGAACCTCTCTATACTCGATCGGACTCTACTGTCCCGCGTCTGGTCGGTTTGCCGCCAGCGTCCGGTCCAGCATCCGATCGCTGCTGTTGTCGAGCCTCTTGATTGGAGCATCCGGTCACTTTCCTCCAGCGTCCGGTCACTTCTATGAGCTCGTTTCTTTACGATCTTGCGTACGGCTTGGTTCCTATCTTCATGCTTGGACTTTGCTTGATATCTTGGGTCTTCTCTTGTGCTTCTAAGGTCTTGCCTATGGTGTTGATCATCATATCATCACGTTGCCTTCGTCCAAGTCACGTCTTGCATCCTATTAAACTATAAAACAATCACTTGTAAATTTATTAGTCCACTTTAGTTGTGTTGATCATCAAACACCAAAATCCAAAGTAAATGGGCCAAGGGTCCATTTTCCTTACACGGCTATCCATTATCTAAGGAGTGTGAAAGTCCGTGACCCAAAGCCACTAGTGTATGGAACAATTGGTGTAGCTTTGCACTAGTGGGCCATGTTATTAGGACCGGACCGGACCGAACCGGCGGGTAGACCGATAAAAGACCGAACCAGAGCCTAGACCGGTCCAGTTCAGCTAACAGACCATCTGTGCAATTGAACCGCTATAAACTGGTTGAACAGGCCGATTTTTATCGAACCGGTGAACCAGCCGATTCTATGCGAACCGGTTTTTGATTTTTTTCCAAATTTGCCCCTCGTTGAACTGAGGACGACCTTATCTACTTAGGGGCACTATTGGAATTTAGTCAAATTGGATCCTTTAGGGTTGTTTTGTTTGCTGGCTGAACGCTGAACGGCTGAAGCGAGGGAATTTTTTTCCTTTTCGCAGCTCTTCTTGCTCGTGTGTGCGATGACGGCGTCTATGCTCTGGGTAGGCAAGCACTGGCAGCGGCGGCTCTACTCAACCGGCGTCGCGTGCAGGCGGCTGCGGCGGTGGCTGAGGCAACGACGGCCGATGGGGGCAGGCGCACTGATCTACAAACTCAGGCCAGTAGCGCGTGGGGGGACTGCTATGGTGCTACCTGCTTCTCTGCCCCAAGCCTCTCCGATAGTCTGATCCCAGAGTCTAGAAAGGCAAAAACTAGATCCCGACGGCTGCTACTGTGCTTCATCTTCAAGTTCCATCCACGGTTCCATGACATGGCAAATGGTGAGCTTGTGTTCTATATGCATATTATGCCTGAGTAGTGACCGGATCAAGTGCTTTCTAGTTTCTAGTTAAGATATTAGGCAATTGTGCATCTGAGTAACTGTCAAATTGGATGATGAAAGTGTTGACAACTGTGGATCTGTGTATCTATCAAATTGAGTCCAAAATCGAGTTCTTTGGCTGCTATCTATCAAAGTGTCAATATTAGGAGAATTGCTATCTGTCAATGCACTGATATATTCAATAAGATTATTATGACTATATATGGCTATATGGCTTTAGTAGGATTTGTTAAACGGTTAAATTGTTAAGACTATATTCAGCTCCCTGAAACATGGCTCTGATTATTGAATAATGTGATAGAAACATCAGGTTATACATGCACTGATATGTATTTTCTTTTACACACAGTGGATTCTTTAGAGACTCCAACTTCGGTTGACACTAACAGTAACCAGAATTCCACACCTCCTACTCAATAGGCAACCATAGAAGTAAAGATAAGAAAGAAATCTGATCCATCATGGGGATATTGTACATAGTTCACTGAAGGAGGAAAAAAGAAGATCAAATGCATGTTCTGTAATGATGTATTTGCAGGAGGAGGGATCCATCATTTCAAGGAGCATTTAGCCAAATACCCAGGTAATGTGGCAACATGTAAAAAGGTTGATCCTGAGGTTGAGCATGCAATGTTTCAAAACATTGAAGATTGGAATGAGAAGAAAAAGAAGGCACAACAGGACTATGAGGAAGGGAATGCATATGGGCCAGAACCCAGAGAACAAGATAATGTTGTTGAAGTCTCTGCTACTAATGCACCTGCAGCCCCTTCCTAGCGTGCTGTTGCTGCACCTGCAGCAAACAAAGGAAAAAAAAGACCCGCCGCTACTCCTAGCGTTGGCAAGTACTTCAAGCCTAGAACTGGCCTAGGGGATCAACCAACAATTAAGAGTGTTCTTCAAGGAGAAGTAGTCAAGGACAAGACAGATTTGCGCATGACAAGATGATTTCTTGATGCATCTATACCATTTAATGCAAGTAATTCATTTTTTACCAGCCGATGATTGATGCTATGTGTGCATATGGTTCTAGATACAAGGGGCCAAACTTTAATCAGTTGCGTGGTCCATTGCTTGCAAAATGTGTTGCAGAAACTAGGAATTTTGTTGATGGTTTCCGCAGAACTTGGAGGAAAATTGGTTGCACTATTATGGCTGATAGGTGGACTAACAGAAAGAGAAGGACCCTCATTAACTTCTTGGTCTACTGTCCCAAAGGTACTGTTTTTCTCAAGTCAGTTGATGCTACTGATAGCTCCAGAACTGTAGATTTCTTGTTTAGATTATTCAAAGATGTAGGAAATTTTGTTGGGCTTGAACATGTGGTTCATTTTGTCACTGATAATGCCTCAAACATGGTTGCTGCTGGTAGAAGGTTAGAAGATGAGTTCCCATCCATTTATTGGTCCCCTTGTGCTGCCCATTGTGTGAATTTGATATTGTCTGACTTTGGTAAGGAGGATATAGTGAAGACTACTGTAGCTCATGCATCAGGAATTACAAAATATATCTATAACCATTGCTTCACATTATATCTAATGAGGAAGTTCACTAAAGGTCATGAGATTCTCCACCCAGCCCAAACTCGTTTTGCTACTAATTTTATTGCTTTGCAAAGCATATATAAGCACAAGGCTGATCTGCATGCAATGGTTATCTCCAATGAGTGGACAACCTATGCATATTATAAGGAACCACAAGCCAAAAAGTTCACCAAAGCTATGGTAGATCAAAAGTTCTAGAAAAATTGTGCTATTATTTGACAATTATCAAAACCACTAGTTCGGGGTGCTAAGAATAGTGAACATCGATGACTACAATAGGCTATCTATTTGCAGCATTCCATGCTGCAAGAGACGAAATTATGAAGAGATTTCAGCGAAAGAAAGAGTTAGCAAAACCTTTCTTGGAATACATAGATGCACGGTGGGATAAGCACTTTGATAAGAATCTCCATGTTTCTGGCTTTTGGTTCAATCCTAATAACTAGTATAATATTGAACTAAGAGAGAAGTACAACTTCACTACTTCTAGAGTTTTTGATGTCATAGAGAGATATGTTGGCAAAGATATTGCCCTTAGAAGTGCTTTGACAAAAGAAATGAAGATTTTTAGGAATGAAGAAGGTGATTTTGGGCGTTCAACTGCTATAAATGATTGCTCGGGCATGCTTGCTGGTAACTTCACTACTTCTAGATTGTTGTTTTTTACTTTTCCAGTTCATTTCAGCATCACTAACTTCTGTTTTGTCACATAGATGAGTGGTGGTAAACTTATGGCTGTAACACACCAAATTTATAGAAGCTTGCCCTGCGTGTGTTGAGCCAAACTTGTAGTGCTTCTGGATGTGAGAGGAGCTAGAGCTACTTTGAGCATGTGCACTCCAAAAAAAGAAATAGATTAGAGCATCAAATGCTAAATGATATTGTGAATGTTCATTGTAACATGAGACTGCGTCAAAGGTACCCCTTCTGGCCTTCTCTAGTTCCTTAAATTCATTCACAACTAGCTGCTAGCCTGTTCTGTAACATTCATTCACTTGCACAGCTAGCTGCTAGCATGTGTTCTTGTTTGAACTATTTGATAAATAATATATTGTCTTCTTGTTTGAACTATTTCAACATTAGGTCCAAATTTCGTACTAGAAATTATGACCTAATAAGTTTGGAAGAAATTAAAAAGGGAAATAAAGCTTGAATCTTAGAAGACAATCCACCTCGCCTTAACTCTGAAGAGTTGAATGCCTTTCGCAGTGAGCTGTCCGCACTGAGTATACAATGCAGTGATGGTAATGTCTCTTGTCAATTGTGAAATCAGTTCAACGTACGTACAAATTTTTGCTTATTTAACATCGTATCTATATTGATTAAAAAATTCAGAATTGACGCTAGACTTGGATGTTGTTGAGGCTGATGACATAGAAGAAAGTGAGGAGATTATGGATAATCGGAACCATGAAAGGGAGGAAGATCTATTTAATTACTATGGTATTTCATTTGATGTTGGTGGACCAAGTTGTGATGCTGCACCTGAAGATGAATGGGATCCCTTGATTTTTTATTGAGTACCATCTACCATGTGTTGTGCCTGTGACTTTGTATCTTTTTAGCATGAACTTGTTTGGAACTTTTAGCATGTCAGTATGTTATCACACACTTGATATTATGTACTAAAGAACCTGCGAGCCTGTGTTGCTGTTGTTGTATGCTGTGAGCACTAAGTGTGAGCCGTGACAATGATAGTGTGCTGTGATTTGATATTTCTATGATGTATGAAGTATGGACTATGTATGAAGATGAAACTTAAGTTATTGTGAGTTGTGCAATTAAATTTATGTTGTTTATCATTTGTTAATTATTAATTATAGCATATATCTAAAGTTTTTGTGGCCGGTTCAATTCGTCCGGTTCAAAACAATTGAACCGACGGTTTAACCGGTTCTAAACGGTTGGACCAGTGAACCGATGGCTCCACCGGTTCGATCTCCGGCCTGGTCCTAATAACTTTGCTAGTGGGGCTTTTGTCATTGGACTATTAAATTGCCTGGTCTGCCTATATATAAGATCACTATTGTACTCATTAGATTATAGTACATCACTTGATTTGGTGTGAGTGATAATAATATTAATATCGCTGGTGGTACTCGACTGCTAATGGCCTACTGCTGGTCTACTCCCTCCGTTCTAAATTATAATTTGTTTGACTTTTTTTTATCTAAGTTTGACCGCTCGTCTTATTCAAAAATTTTGTATAAACATAGTCAAATTTAAATCATTCTTGAAGAACTTTTGTTAATAAAGCAAGCCATGTCAAAAGAAGTGATCTTTTGCATAATTTTTTTGAATAAGACGAGTAGTCAAATGAATTATAATTTAGTACCGTACTCACCGAGGGCACAGTCAGCGCGTGTTTAGTTGGGTGAAAGTTGGAAATTTGGCTACGATAGTATTTTCGTTTTTATTTGGTAAACAGTGTTCAATCATGGACTAATTAGGCTCAAAACGTTCGTCTCGCAATTTCCAACCAAACTGTGCAATTAGTTTTTTTTCGTCTACATTTAATGCTCTATGCATGTATCGCAAAATTTGATGTGATGACTACTGTAGCACTTTTTTAAGATTTAGGGTGCGAACTAAACACGCGTTGTGGCAGGCAGTCGTGCTGCATGTGTAGCATGTCCTGATGCCGATGTTGACGCCTAGTTGCAGTAGGTACATTGCACAGGCTTCGGTCACAGGGAAGGATGTCCTCCCCCAAATCATCTGCCCTCTGAGAGCATCTTGTATTTTACTAACAAGCAGGCACTGTGGATGCTAGAGGATAGACAATAGTAGTTGCCACGCAAATGGTGTCCGTTTTGGTCAGCTACTTTTCGCGCCTACCCACCAATGATAAGTCACAAAGGAGTGGTTTCCTTTCGTTGATCGTTGCAATTTGTGTTAACTACGTCTGCTTGGGCACTGTGATCCTCTGTGATCTGTGCTCGAATCTCCAGCGCTTCGTCGAATGCAGATTGCGTTTGACGAGTGTCACTGTTGTCCTTATCATCGTGGAATTCGGCTTTAGGAACAGTGGCATCTTCAGCGACAAGATAGCTCAACGATAGGCATATGCTCGCACATTGCTTTCTTGTCTAGAAGACTGCATCTCTTGCACTCCAAAACTAGATAAATATACTAGTAAAAGCGACGGACGGAGGTAATAATGTCTCTAATGTATATGTGCAAATTGCAATGACACCGGATGTTTTGTCCCTCTTTTTTTTTTCTCCCCTTCAGATTCAGATATCGTTCTGATACCTTCTGCGACATGGCCACCAAAGCGATCTCGTCTGTCGCCTTCAATGATCTGGCCATGCCTTTTTCTCTCTCCTCTCTCTCTCTCTCTCTCTTTCTTCTCTGGTCATCCATTCATTCGTCCGCTCGTGGCCTCATCAGGCAGCAGTGGTGGTGCGGCAGCGGCAGCGGCAGTGTTTTCAGCGACGCCCACTGAAGAACACGAGGACGCAACGAATGTGGCCTATAAGCCTTTCGGCGTCCCATTTCATCGCGAAAAGAGAGAGGTGGTCGATCGCGAGTCAGATGCCGTCACGGTCGCCATTTCGGCGCACGGCGCTGCGAATCCGTCACGCAGTGGAACGGGCGTGGGGCGTGCCCGTGCGGCGCTGGTCCTGTCGCGCGGCCTCCAAGGGACGCTAAGCCTCAGCCCTCAGCCCCGTGCCGTGCTACGGCACTGCCTGCCATCGGCCGTCACGGTCCCCCGGGCGGCCCCATCCGTGTCGGCGTCGCGGCGCCCCGGATGATCTTGCAAACAAGCATGCATGTGTCCGCGTCACCCGCGCGCTCGCCGTGCTCATCCGCTTTTGCCGGATTCGTCTGGGATGCGGATAGATGCTGCTCTCGTTCGTGCAATCGTGCGAAACGACCTGCCGAGAAAGGGAGTGTTTTCGACCGACCTGGTGGCTAAGCCCTGTCCGTGCTTGGCTTGCTAACCCTTCCAAGCAAAAGCCCTGTGGTGTGGTGTCTACTCTGATAGTCTGATCCAACCCACGCGACTAATCGAGTCTTGCCCCAGCTTCCACGTACGCCCGAACCTCCGTACCCAGCCCAGCTATCTAGTCTAGTTGATGATAAGGCTAATCAGAAAACTAAATTAAACGCGTTGGTAAACAATCAAGAGAAGAAGAGACGTGGATACGGTTCAGCGTGTGGTGTTTCAGACGTACTTATGGAATGGAATGTGTCTATTACTGGCAGCAACGAGCACCGACCGCCATCACTAGTAACTTTCGTTGGGAGCTGCGGCTGCAACCACCACGGTTCGCGGCCGTTCCTCGGTTTCTGGCACGAGGACGTGGTGCCATTTGACCCTGGAGCCAAGCAGAGCTTCAGTGGGTTAGGATTCGGTGCCGCCATTCTCAGTTCTCGGACAGACAGACAGACAGACAGGCAGGCAGACACGTCCTGTGGCCACCGTGAACGTGATGGACGGGTCAGAGCTAGTTCCGGACAGGTCAACGCGATGGACGGGGACAAGATACACATAGCCACTGATCAATACCACTCCTACAATACAAGGCATGCTTTTGACTAGTGATGAGTAGTGAGATCGAGCGAGTACCTTTTCGTTTTTCTTTCAATTTATAGTTAGATAAGAGATCAGAAAGTTGGAGCATTTCCTTTCCTAGTGCAATCGAATATCGTAGCACACTCACATTTGTACTCTGAATCAGCGAACCAGGTGTGTGTAGTACGTCACAGAAGTTCATGGAAGTTCGCGTTTTCGGTTTATGATACGCAGCGTCTTGAAATTCAAGTACTGCTTTGGTGAGAGTAGCAGTTGCATCATAGGATTCCCATGAAAAGAGACACAAGTGCCGACGGAAAAAGCATCAAATAAGTACGAGCTGTGTCATCTAACTATCTTGGTTTGAGTCCTCTCCAACTCAAATTTAATTTAGATGTCTACTATCTCCTTAATAGAAAAAAACCGTCTATTTATTTCAAAGTCGGTCACACTTTTCTCTTTTATATACATGTTTGCGATATGACGACGCAACTTTCTATCTTAAGAAGTTAAGAGAACTGTTAAACCGTTTTGTGTGTGAAAGAAGAACCTTTGGTACAAAAGAAGCATCCCAAAGGTGCAGTGGCCCAGATAGCCAAATCCACATCCACAATTAGTACATAGTACTCCTATATACTACGAGTAATATTGTAGGGCAAGTAATTTGCGTGGGTACGGACAATGAAAGCACCAAGTCGTACTCTCGTGTCGGACCTTCCGCTATCATTCTTCTTCCCCCGGGCCCATTGGCGGATCCAGGGGGGGGGCTGGGGGGGGGGGGCTGCAGCCCCCCCTGGGAACCTTAATTCCTTGTTAAATTACTGTAGCATCAAGCATAAATTATCATTAAATCTTCATTATCAATCAACATGTCCATTACTTAGCCCCCTCCTGATCTCATCCTGGATCCGTCACTGCCCGGGCCTGTGGACGTGCCACAATTCAGAGGCCACTTTCGTTTCGTTTCGTTTCTTTCTTTCCCCTGACCTGACTTGACGGCAGGAGTGCTTGCGGTGTGCCCTTGCTTTCGTACGTCGCGGCCACCATTTGCCATCGCCCTAATAACAACCTACCCTCCTTTTTACTCCGGGGTCGTTTACTCCGGCCAAGTTCAGACCCCAGACGAAAGCTACTGCGATGAGGCAGGCAGGGCAGACAAAGATGAGGCCGGGGTCGTCGTGCCACAGCTGTCTGTCAACACTAGCAGCGGTGCAGCGTATGATACGCGTCACTACTGCTAGTAGTAGCTAGGCGAGAGCGAGCCGGAAGCGACAGCGCCGTCCGGTTCTCTAACCATTTATTTACTTTACTCCTCAAATACAGGGTCTGTTCGCTCGGAGGAGGAATTCTGAAGGAATTTGGATGATTTGAAGGGAATTTGTGAGAGAAAAATACTGTTCCGAATAAAAAAAAGATACGGATTAAGCCGGATTTAAGAGCACAGGGCCACAGCTAGTGCTAGCGCAGTAGACCTCTGCAGAGCAGAGCAAGGTATAGAGACAAGCGACAACGCCGGTCGGTCACGGCTCACGACCCTGTCTGTCGTCGACCACTCGCGGCCGGCGGCAGGCACACCGAGCCGAGAGCGCGACCGCGAGGGGTAGTAGCCTTTTCTCTTCCCATTTTCAAACCAATTTGTTTATTCTTGCGAACGCGCGAGGCGGCCACTGGCCACACCAATGCGGACGGCACATGCGGGCGGGGAGCGGCCAATGTGGCAGCATTACTGGGGCACCCACGCCGTGTGTACCACCCAACCATCGCACGCGCCACCGTTAACTTTGTACTGCCCCTCCTTGGCTGGCAGCCTCGCTCCATTTCTTCTCGCCGGCGCAGCAGCGGAGTGAGTGATTTCGCCTTGCTCCATCCCATACAGCGGCAGCCTCCATTTGCTGTTGCTTGCAAGTAGCAGCTGCAGGCCCTCTTTTTGCTTGCCCAGCCCAGACGCCGGGGCAGGAGAAGGAAAGCTGAAAGCCGGGAGAGATCTCGACCCCCAAGCCCCAAACAAACAACCCGTTTTTAACCGCGGCGCCGGCGCAGCGGCTAGGCACGCTCAAGAGAAGCATAGCCATATAGCATCCAGCTCCAGCCCATCTTCCACGTCGTCCACCGCCACAACACGCCGCGCGGCAAAGAAACAACGCCAGAAAGCGATCGGATCGGATCCGGATCCGGATCGGTCGCTGCGGCAGCAGGAGCTAGCAGTACAGTGCTCCGTCCCGTGGCCGGCCGGTCACTCCGTCCATCCAGGCCAGGCCCCCGCGCGGGGAGTTTTCTTTTTTTCCTTTCCCTGGCGTGCCGCCCCCCCACCAGTCACCACCGAGCGCGAGCAACTCCTCCCCGCGCTCACTCCACCTCCAGGCTCCAGCTACTACTAATACCCGGGCGGTGCGAGCTTTGCCTTTAGCTAGTACACCGAACGCGCCAAGTCCCGGCGGAGGCGGTGGTCTTTGTTCGTTTCCTCACCTCTCCTCTCCTTCCCTTGTCCCGCGGGCGGCAAGGCAATGGCGGCCACCGCGAGGCTTCTTCCTGCGGGCGCGGCGGCGCCGGCGCTGCTGCTGCTGCTCTGCCTCGCGGGCGGCACGCGGGCGACCAACGTGACGTACGACCACCGCGCGCTGGTCATCGACGGCGTGCGGCGCGTGCTCGTCTCCGGCTCCATCCACTATCCACGGAGCACACCCGACGTGCGCATTCTTCCTCCTCTCTTTATTTCACGCTCTCCTCCCAGCGCCAGCAAGCACGCTCCTTCCTCTGTTCTTGGCAAGCGAGATACGTACTGACGCTGGCATGGCATGTCGTCGGCAGATGTGGCCGGGGATCATCCAGAAGGCCAAGGACGGCGGCCTGGACGTCATCGAGACCTACGTCTTCTGGGACATCCACGAGCCCGTCCGGGGACAGGCACGTACAAATTAGTCTCAGTGCTTTTATTCTTCTCTACAGTAATATCTTCTCCATCAGTCTATTTACTTTTCCTAATCATCTTATTATGCTCCTGCCGTACTGCCATGCCATCATCGCCGTCTGTCAAAGGGCGGGCGGTGTTGGCGTTTGCTTCCTCTGCACCCTATCTATGCTTTATTCTCTTCTACTATTACCTGCTCCTCCTGGCGTCTTTGCTTCTCGTGTCGTGCTGTTATTGCTTTCTTTTACAAAGGGTTAGTATTACCTACACTACACCAAGTCTGACGGCAAAGAGGTTACCGACATGGCAGTACGACTTCGAGGGCCGCAAGGACCTGGCCGCGTTCGTCAAGGCCGTCGCCGACGCCGGCCTCTACGTGCACCTCCGCATCGGGCCCTACGTCTGCGCCGAGTGGAACTACGGGTCAGCAGCTGTCAGGTCTTCACCTCATCATCTTCATGAAAATGAACTGAAAAAAAACCCATGGATGCGTGCGTGCTTGCTGCAGAGGCTTCCCGCTGTGGCTGCACTTCATCCCCGGCATCAAGTTCCGCACCGACAACGAGCCTTTCAAGACGGAGATGCAGCGCTTCACCGCCAAGGTGGTGGACACCATGAAGGGGGCGGGGCTCTACGCGTCGCAGGGCGGGCCCATCATCCTGTCCCAGGTCGTCCCGTGCTTGATTGCATTGCCTGCCGTGTGTGTCCTGAGTGAGTCCTGACCCGGCCCCTCGGCACGGCGTGGCAGATCGAGAACGAGTACGGCAACATCGACTCGGCGTACGGGGCGCCCGGGAAGGCGTACATGCGGTGGGCGGCCGGGATGGCCGTCTCGCTCGACACCGGCGTGCCCTGGGTCATGTGCCAGCAGACCGACGCGCCGGACCCCCTCGTACGTGACTTCTTCACCCCTCGCCTCGCCCGATCATGCCTCTGCTTCAGTCACCGACCGCCTCCTCTTTTTGAGATGGATGGATTGGCCCGCCTGACCACCGCCGGGGGTGTGAATGCAGATCAACACCTGCAACGGCTTCTACTGCGACCAGTTCACGCCCAACTCCGCCGCCAAGCCCAAGATGTGGACCGAGAACTGGAGCGGCTGGTTCCTCTCGTTTGGCGGCGCCGTCCCCTACCGCCCCGTCGAGGACCTGGCCTTCGCCGTCGCCAGGTTCTACCAGCGCGGCGGCACCTTCCAGAACTACTACATGGTAACCTTTTTTTCTCCTGCGCTGCACCGTGCAAGATATTTGCCCTCCCATTTCAGCATGACAGCTGCTGTGCCAGCCTGCTTGGCTCCAAAATGCACGAGGCACACATCGTCCATCGATGCTGCCAGTCGGCCCTGCACTCCTGCTGCAGCATTTCTAACTCTGAATCTTGTCGTTGCAGTACCATGGAGGGACCAACCTCGACCGCAGCTCAGGGGGACCCTTCATCGCTACGAGCTACGACTACGATGCCCCCATCGACGAGTATGGTAAGAACTAAAGAAGCTTTCGGTTTGCCTCGGCAGGCCTGCCTTTGTTTTGAGCTCGTGAACCTCTTTCAACATGTATGGTCCCTTTGACGCTACTGCTGCAGCAGTGTTATGACACTTCAGGTAGAATATTTCATCATCTATATACTAAAAAAGGTCTTGTTGAAATCCTTGTGTACGATGCCTTAACTACTCCCACCCACCCACCCACGTGAGGAAGACATTTTCACGGGGCAAAATAAATGTTTGGCCATAACAATACCGTAACAAATTTTTATGTTAGGCGATCACGACATGTCAGTATGTCACGTTAGCATGGATGAAGGATCAAGGAGACATATTTTATCACTCCACCCCACACAAAAAATCGCTGTTGATTTATTTGCCCCCCATTTCAATATTGTGATGATTCAGGACTAGTCAGGCAGCCAAAGTGGGGGCACTTGAGGGATGTGCACAAGGCCATAAAGCTCTGCGAACCAGCGCTCATAGCAACTGATCCGTCATACACTTCTCTAGGTCCAAATGCTGAGGTATGTCCTCCTTTACAAAAAGCATCTTCATTTTTCAACAAAAAGTGTCTTTGAGACGACAAAACAAGTAAACGTTCAGCAGCATTGCAGAAATGTAGCAAATTTTGTTCTGAAGAAAATATTTACCTTCATTGTCTGGTCCCTATAAAACGATGTCTGCATTCTTCTATCTTCAGGCAGCGGTATACAAGACTGGTTCAGTTTGCGCAGCATTCCTTGCCAACATAGATGGTCAATCTGATAAAACCGTCACCTTCAATGGGAGGATGTACAGGCTCCCTGCGTGGTCTGTCAGCATCCTTCCTGACTGCAAGAATGTGGTACTTAACACAGCTCAGGTACATATAATTACAATTTACACATAAGTTCCTTGCACTTGTGTTGGGAAAGAAAGATTGACCATTAATCTGATTCAGATATACGTGGCTACAAATTGCAGATCAATTCTCAAGTGACGAGTTTAGAAATGAGATACTTGGAATCGAGCAACCTGGCATCAGATGGCTCATTCATCACGCCAGAACTGGCCGTATCTGGCTGGAGCTATGCCATAGAGCCTGTAGGTATCACAAAGGACAATGCACTGACAAAGGCTGGACTGATGGAGCAGATAAACACCACAGCCGATGCCAGTGATTTCCTCTGGTACTCAACAAGGTACATGCCTTATTGCAATTATGCATATGGTAATGTACACTGACAAAACAAATTTTTACTAACCGTTGTGCTACTAATGTAATTTGTGCAGCTTCACAGTTAAAGGTGATGAACCCTATCTAAATGGCAGCCAGTCCAATCTGGTTGTCAACTCACTTGGACATGTTCTTCAGGTCTACATCAATGGTAAAATTGCAGGTACTGCTCGAGAAGATAGCACCAATTCCTTCATCTGTCATTTAATTGTGGTTCTGATTTTCTTAACATGGGTCTTTCATGCATAAATCAAATTTGTGTTCTGAGATATATGTGCTAAAATCTTGCCAGGAAGTGCACAAGGTAGTGCAAGCAGCTCACTCATCTCATGGCAGAAACCAATTGAACTTGTACCTGGGAAGAACAAAATAGATCTTCTAAGTGCAACAGTTGGGCTGTCGGTAAATAACCTTCACTATGGAAAACATGAAATATGCCACTCCATTTTGCAATATGTGACTTGCTGTAACAGATTTATAACATAAATTTACCCTCGCCTTCACTGTTCATACAGAATTATGGTGCATTCTTCGACCTGGTAGGTGCTGGAATTACTGGGCCAGTAAAGCTGAGTGGAACAAATGGTGCGCTTGATCTGTCTTCTGCAGAATGGACATACCAGGTAGCCTAAACTCTACTTTGAGCTCCATTTGACCAAAGATGCATCGTGATTCACATTTATTAATCATAATTTGATCAGATTGGACTCAGAGGAGAAGATTTGCACCTATATGATCCTTCAGAAGCCTCACCAGAATGGGTCTCAGCCAATGCTTATCCAATCAATCAACCACTGATTTGGTACAAGGTCAGTATGAATGTATGATCATCTGACCAAGGAACCAATCCATATACGGCATTTGAACATACCCAGTATGGGCTTAAAAGACAAGATATATACATTCTATTTGTTTGGCTAACCCATTTCCCTAGAATTGCCTTGGGTTGATGTGCTCACTGCAAGTCTCCAAACACAGACCAAGTTCACGCCTCCTGCTGGTGATGATCCTGTTGCAATTGACTTCACGGGAATGGGGAAAGGCGAAGCATGGGTGAACGGACAGAGCATTGGTCGATACTGGCCAACAAATCTGGCTCCACAGAGTGGCTGTGTCAACTCGTGCAACTACAGAGGAAACTACAATTCAAACAAATGCCTCAAGAAGTGTGGCCAGCCATCACAGACTTTGTAAGACTTCCACATCCCCACCCCACCCCACCCCCCAGTATGCTCTATAATATTTTCATTAGTTCCTTTTGTTCCCTACATGCAAAGCCAGTCCTAGTATTTCATCCAATTTTATATGTCCAGATCTGTCTGTAACATATAGGTCTTAATAGCAATTTACATTTCTGAAGATTTACACCCTGCTAGATTTTAAGTACTGAAACTATGGCACATAAGGAAGGGCGGACCTGGTGCAAGCGGTAGAGTCTTACCGCCTGTGACCAAAAGGTCCCGGGTTCGAGTCGCGGTCTCCTCGCAATGCACAGGTGAGGATAAGGCTTGCCACTAACACCCTTCTCCAGCACTGGGTACGCCCTTTAAACTATGGCACATAAAGCGTGCACACTGTGACGCTGAGCACTTTAGCAGCGTGTTCTGATGTTGCACAACAATATAGCAACTGCAGGAACTGAATGACTATTGATTAATTGGATTTTTACCTTGTTAAACAGGTACCATGTTCCCCGTTCGTTTCTCCAACCAGGCAGCAATGATCTAGTCCTTTTCGAGCAATTTGGTGGTGACCCAAGCAAGATATCCTTTGTGATAAGGCAGACAGGAAGTGTGTGCGCACAAGTATCAGAGGCACATCCAGCCCAAATTGATAGTTGGAATTCTTCTCAACAGACGATGCAGAGATATGGACCTGCACTTCGCCTGGAATGCCCAAAAGATGGCCAAGGTCATCAGCAGCATCAAGTTTGCAAGCTTTGGGACACCGAGCGGCACATGTGGAAGCTACAGCCACGGCGAATGCAGCAGCACTCAGGCTCTCTCAGTTGTTCAGGAGGTAACTACAAGCTGCTCCATTCTCATGTCTCAATGTATCAACTGATTCTTATGGGTTGCTGATAGTGTTACTGGGACTCTGCAGGCTTGCATCGGAGTGAGCAGCTGCAGCGTGCCAGTGTCATCGACTTACTTTGGAAATCCATGCACAGGGGTCACAAAAAGCCTTGCGGTTGAAGCTGCATGTTCGTGACATGTCTGATCTGATTAATATTGGTTCATAGGAAGTAAGATCAGTTGGGAGAAGGTGAAACCTTCTCTGTGTAGGCAAGCAGGCAAAAAGGAATAAATGTTCCCGTCCTAATAAAAAGAATAAAAATATTCCCAAAATTGCTACATCCAAGCTATTAGATGGTATGCTTAGAGCCTTAGAAAGTATTGTTCTTGTTAAGATGTAAATTCATCCATCATGACAAAGAAGGTGATCCTTTTGTAATCCTTCTTGAAAAAATAGAATGGTTTGAATTTCAATCAAGTTTAATGATACATACTTGCAAAAAAGGATGTTTGAATTACACTTCTCAATGAATGGACAGTTTTGTCATACCAAGAGACACCTGGAATCCTGAATACCAAGCAACATTGGAGTCAGCACTCGCATGTAGTTGGTTTTGTACTGCAGGAAAAAAAAAACTTACGAAGACTTCTAGGTTCCCATAATCTTTGTGGCATAATGGTTCAGCTCGCAGTACCTTGCTTCAGCCTCTAAGTGGCTTACCTCAAGGGACAGCCCACTTGGAATGGGAATACTTTCACAGATTGATGGAGCCCGTTTAGGGCTAATTTGGAAACTCAAATCCCCTTGGGATCCCTGACTTTTTCTAGAGTGAGAAATCCATGAGGAAATAATTTGAATAATATTAGTTCTTCATGGAATTTAGTTCTTCATGGAGGGGGTTTTCCATCCCTGGGTGTGCCTCCCCTTGCTTCCAAATTAGCCCTTAGCAGTGCATGTCACAACGATGATCATCCATTTCTATCTTGCTGCAACCTCAATCGATAGAAGAACACAAATTGACAAGAAAGTTTCAATGGGATTTCGAAAAAATCCCAAAAGGAACCAACAAGAGATCAAGTACATCATAATACATTCAACTTGTTTAAACCAAAGGAGTCCAGGACAATAGTTTTAACCAAACATGGAAAACTGCAGTCGATATTAACTGGAAATGGATCAAAAGTGGTATGTCAATATAAACAGGGCAACTATTGCCTCACAGCTCATTAAAAAGAAAGCAATCAGCAACAAGCAATAATAGGACATGTCCACTGATGATCTAGAGCCTTTATGTGCAACGGAGAGCTGTAAAAATCACCATCTCTGAACAATAAAAATTAACAAGGTACATCTTGTTGTAACACAGCTACAGCCAAAATTTCCCTTTCCTGATCTTTCACCAATTGTCTCAAAAGAAACACATTACCAAGAAAGAGAGAGAGAAGCCAGTCAACTTATAACAGACTGCCAACAGACTATCAAGTTGCATAATCATAGTAAACAAAAAATAATATTTCATTTCCCATGCACAGATTATGGGCTCAATAAATGTAAAATGGCAGATCAAATTACACATGCACTAACCATAAGAAACAGGTTGCAAGATAGGCATGCAGCAAAAATATATCATCAGTCAACAAAAGAAACAAGAAATGTCAGCAGAATCTTGCAACTAAAGGCGTCTCACTTCCAAATTGCTAACAAGATGATAAGACGGGTAATTCATTATGCACAAGATAATGGGCATCCAGCTTGCTACAACTGCTAAAAAGGTAACAGGTTACAATAGAGCTATCAACAGTCAAGTCTGATCTGCAATACTAAAGCCTAGCTGTTTAGTTGTACTGCCAGCTCTAAGAACATACATGATTACATGTTGATGTAAAGGAAGGATGCCCTCTCTGAATTCCGAACATAAAGGATTACAGAAGTAGACAATCAAACTACCCCACATGCATGCCACCTCCTATAAAATAAGTGTTAGTTTCCATATTTGGTCTCTTATTTGCATCCATCACCTGATCTCTCATATCAAGAAGTTGTTTGGGATGGTAAACTGCTGGGTGTGGATGCATTTGCATAAAATCTGTTGCGGCCATCGGCAAAGAGCCACTCTCCAGGTTTATATTCACCAAATCAAAAGTGTGCATCCCATTCTGAGAAGTTGATACCATATTCATATCCACTCTGGCGTCGCCCTGCATCAGGTGAGGGGATGCCATGTTCATATCAACCCTTCTGTCCACATGTATCAAATGCGGAGATGCCAGGTTCATATCAACTCTTCTGTCACTGTGTATAAAATGGGGTGATGCCAAGTTCATATCAACTCTTCTGTCCCCCTGTATCAGGTGAGGTGACGCCATGTTCATGTCCACTCTCCTTTCCCTCTGCATCAAGTGAGGAGATGCCATGTTCATGTCAAGTCTTCCCTCTCCATGAATAAGGTGAGTCGTTGGCATTTTCATCTCTACTCTTCTGTCCCTATGAATCAGGGCAGTGGCATTTGATGTCGTGGTATCACCATGGACTAAGGCTGGCGCATTTGGTGCTATGTCCACATCAACCCTTCTATCCCCCTGAATCAGAGCTGAGGTGTGTGATGCCATGTTCATATCAACTCTTGTATCTGCAGACACCTGACCAGTCACAGTCATATTTACATCAACCCGTTGATCAACTTGCTGGCTGTGATCAGGCCTAATCAGTCTGTCCTTTGCTTCCTTCATGGCTGACAACACAAACTCCTTCAGCTCAGGTTCTCTTGCTCCAATGTCAATGACATCTTCAAAATACTCATGGCCACGAAAATAGAGGTCATCATAAATACCCAGATTCCTATCTGATTCCATAAAATTAGCATTTGCAGATGAATTAAGTATCCTAAAATCCTTCCTCCAGCGGTTCAGGATGTACTTTGACGGCAGCATCAGTACATTCTCTTGCTTCAGAACAGCCAGAGCATGGCTGCAAAGAATACCCCTCGAGGGAAAGGAGCGACAAATGCACCAAACATCCTTGTCAGAATTGTCGTAAACAACTGTATAGTCAACCTTCTTTCCCTGTATTAACTCACTGACCATGTAAGTAATTGAGTTCCCACTTCTGTCTACCTCTTTACAAATAACATGCATCAATTGCTTAATCTCATCTTGGAACGTTTGAAACATGGTTACTGTGTAGAGCTCCACAAGCTGCTCCTCAAAGGGCAATCCCGACAACAAAATGAGTCTAGAATAGTATGAGCGCAAATCATCATATGCTTCCCTTTCCAACTTCTCTTTCAGAGTAGTCTCGTATTGCTCAAGGAAAACTGAAAGGGTGGTTTTACTCACAACACTATCAAAGTATGGATCAGTTTTTTCAGCCTTCCTGATAGCAGAGGTGCCAGCCCAGAATGAATGATTGACATACCCAGGTGCCCACTGCTTCCGACAGCTGTACAAAGCAGAGAACCACTCGTTGTCTTTGAGATTATACTGGTCGACCATTGCTCCCCACTCTTTTTCAAAGTCGGTAAGAGTGACGCTATCATATACAACCTCCTTGAACCTTGAGGAAATTGCCTCTTTCTCATGTGTGCGTCCCACGTTTTCATGTAGCTTCTTCAAGATATGCCAAAAGCAGAAGCGGTGCCTTGCATTTGGAAACACCTCAGCCACGGCCTCTGCGATGACATCTGAATAGCCGGTTGTGATCGCTTCTGGCGATTTGCCATTCATACAGCTCAACCACCTCTTCAACAACCAAACATAGTTCTCCCTGCTGTCGCCGGACAGGAGACCACAGCCAAGAAGCACAAGGTGGCCATGGTTGTTCACCCCAAGGAGTGTGGCTAATGGGAGGCTGGCGCGTGAGTGCTGTAAATACATCACGTCAAGTGTAATGACATCGCCAAAGTAGCGGTATTGCGCCTGGGCCCTAGAATCAGTCCAAAAGAAATTCTTCACATGACTTTCCCGATCAAGATCCCAGCTGTGGATAAAGTTCGGTTTCCTGTGTTGCATCTTCTCAATGAACTTCTTGAGTAAATTGAGGTCATCCTCCCCAAAACGCTGCACAAAACTCTCGAGCCTACTAAACCTCTGGCTACCAACAGCAGCCCCAACGCTAGCACCCCTCTTGGGTCGTGTCGGGAACTTCCTTGTCTCAGCAATCTCGCTCAGCGACTTCTCCACCATCTCATCCATCTCATCGGTAATCTTGGCCTTCTTCTTTGCTGACTCAGGCATCTCCCTGTACGCCTTTAAGAACCTCACCATATCTGGAGTACAAGGATGGTTATGCTCCAATTCGACAGACTCCACCTTCCACCTTCCATCCACCCGCTTGTCCCGGATGATCAGCATCGCCTTACATCCCGTCTTCTCGGTGGTGGTGCCACGGCGAGACTTCTTCTCCTTGGCAGCCGACCCCCGCTTGCTGCGGAGTGGGTAGCGGGTACCTGTGACGTCAGATGGGGCAGCGCCCGTCCCAGATTTGCCGCCGTAAGTGCAGGTGAAGGTGGAGCGGTAGCGTTGCCCCTCGTAGTTGTGGCAAGTGCGGCGCACGGCATGGAACCCCGTGCGGTAGGCGTAGGCCTTGTATAGCGCGAAGGCCTCGTCGACAGAAGTCGAACACCATGCCCACCCGCGGCACGAGGGCCTCCTCCAGCGTGTTGGGGACGAAGACGATGTCCCCGCCGCCACCGTCCTCCTCGTCGTCGGAGGGGATGACCACCTCATCGTCCTCCACGACAACCTCGTCCTCCTCCTCCTCCTCCGCAGGGTATCCGTTGAGGTCGTCGGCAAGCTCCTCCTTGACCCGCCGCGCCTCCTCCTCGTCGGACTCGAGGCTAGGGTTTTGAGCCCCGGTGGCCCGCCTCTTCGAACCCGCCCCCATGCTCTGCCCCTAGTAGACTATTTACACACACCCTCTTGCGCGCGCGTGCGCCACACCACCGCACCCCCGAAAAGCATTAACACTAGAGGTACAGTGGGGCGGATACCTCGCGGCGCGGAATGGCGAGGGTTCGGCGCGGGCGACGGTACGGGGGAGCTGGGGAGGTGGCGTGGGGCACGGGAGGGGCAGCGTAGCGGCGCAGAGGACGTCGATCTCGGCGGGGCGGCGGGCGTGGGGACGTCGCCGGGGATGAGAAGGGAAATTGGGGGGACTCGGGCTGTGGGTTGCTTTTGCTTTGGTGGGCGGAGCGGAGCGGAGGGGATGTGGTGGGGAGGAAGACGGGGAGCTCGTTCCTGGGTGAGCTTAAGGATTTGCGCCTGTGCGGATGTGGCGGATGAGTGATGCCGTGGATCGGCGGGTGGATGAGTCTGACACCTGGGCCCTTTGGCCTTTTGTAGCCGAACACGTGATGCTGTGTTCACGCAATGACGCAGGATTTTGTTAGAGTTGTCATGATTTTTATGCGCGTCTCCTAGATTCGGCTGCGATTTAGGAGCTTCTAGCTCCATGACATTTTGCATTTCGTGATCGTGGAGAATTCGATCCCGACAAGTATAGAATGAGGTTCTAGGAGCAACCAGCTATGGATAGTAGAGTGACGACTGACGAGATAATAGAGAGATGCAACCAGCTATGGATAGTAGACATATATCAGATGGATACTTGAGAATGAGTTTTCCTCTAGCTTTACAACAATCAAATTGCCTTTTCTTCTAAGCAAGACTTATTTCTTTAGAAATTCCTACTTTTGCAAAGCTTTACTTAGGATTTTAGAGAAACACTTTTTCTGCTATGACGAACTTTTCCTACCTCCAAGTAAGGAGGCCCTAGGACAAGCATTATCATGGTGACTGGTATTTGGCCTGTTCGTTGGTTGGTTTTTGGGCTGGTTTGGACTGGTTGGTGTTGGTTTATTGTGAGAGAAAAACACTGTTGGCTGGCTGATTTGGGCTGGCTGAAACCAACAAGCGAACAGGCTGATTATAGGCTAACTTTTCCTACCTCCAAGTAAGGAGGCCCTAGGGCAAGCATTCTGAACTCAATGGAAGAATGGTGATGTGATCCTATGTCAAAGTAGAGCAATAGCGATAATTATCATTAACAATAGGGGCTTTCTTCCGAACTTATCGAATTAGTTACATTTTGTTGCACTACTTCCTTCTAATCCAATATTTTGAAACTTATAATGACAATGCCATGTTTGTATGGAGAAAATGGCATCTGTAGATCCAGCAGTAGCCTCGCCACCAACGATGAGAGGAAACAAGCCTAACGTGTGTAGAAAAGAGGGTTGTGAACTTGTGACGTTATCGAAGAGGTCATAAAGAAAACGATGAATATTGCTGCTAGTTGAACTGTTAGATTTCAATCAAGTGACGATAAACGACGTGACTACTAATATGTTCCTTTTTAGGTTTATAGTTTTTAGGTTATGAAACCTATGAAAATTTGATTATCTTCTTACCCTTTTCAATTTGTCATGTGTGACTCTATCCAAATAAGAGATTGATGGGCTCTTTTGTTTATGAAGATTTGTGTTGGTGCGAAAAGTGACCAACAAGTAAATATTTGTAGTTTTGCCGTGCGTTGTGATCGGATGTGGCCTAGCACTCAATGACACGGGATTTATACTGATTCAGGCAACGTGCCCTACGTCCTGTTTCAGTTGGTCGGTGACTTTATTCCTGAGCCCTAGGTGCTCGAAGTTTGCTGTGGGGTTACAAACTGAGTAGGAATGAGAAGGGAGGTGTCAGAGGCCCGGTCGGACTCTGAACCGAATGGGCCAGAGTAACGGGTGCTCTAACGTGCGCTAAGTATTGGAGCGTATGCTCTGTGTAGCTGTCGAGTTCTAGAGCTATTGAGTTGTTCTGGTCCTCAGGTCGTTGAGTCCTCGAATCGGCTAGCTTCTTTTTCCCGAGAGAGCGCATCCCCTTTTATAGTTGAAAGAGATGGTCTTACAAGTCAGAGAGAAAGAGAGAAAGTGTGTACGTGTGCTACCTAGTCTTGTTGCCTACGCTGTCAGGGTACGAGACGGTCGTCGGCGCCCACAATACTATTTATGTTCGGACACATCTGGCAGGCTCTACCGTGTTCGTCTGGTACGGCAAACGTCGGTGCCTACAATACTGTTTGTGCTCTGACGTGTCTCGAACGTTGTAGTGCCCGTCTGGCATGGCCTGGTGGCACCGTCCTGCAGATGCGCAGGGCATGGCAGGGTACGATTCTTGGTATTGCGGTTGACTTGAGCGCCTTACCTTATCTGCTCCGCCAGATCCCTGGGCCCTCACCGAGCGGGCGTCCCCTGGTCATTTGTTCCCAGTTGGTCCCTGACCGTGTCGGTCGGGAAAGAGCAGCGAACAGGGGTCTGGCGTATCCTCGGTCGGAGAAGGAGGTCGGAGCCGGACTTCGGTCCCACCTTGGCCAGGCCTTCCGGTCGGGGACCGAATCGTTGTCCTAGCCTGTCATTATGTATTTGGGCCGGCCCAGACGCGCATTGTCGTTGCGCCGCCTCCTGGGCCAGGGTTTTATAGGGAAGTGGGTTCATTGGGGCCCCGGGTTTAAGGTCCCCGTTCGCTTCGCTGAAAAACAAGCCGAAATATTGTTCCGGCTGATTTGTTGTGAGAGAAAAACATCATTCCAGCTTGAAAAAACTAAGCTGAAAAAGACGGAATTATAAGATAAGCGAACAAGGGCCTAAGAACCCAACAATTTGTATATTAAAGAGAGAGAGTAGCTTATGTACAATGATCTATAAAATCATGTTATTGCTAGTGAGAATTATAAATATAGCTATTAGCCATATAATGCTAACTATATACATTAATCCGCTTGTTTCCCAACTCTTTTTATCATATATGTAAAAATATGAAAATGGACTGAAATATAGTGCTTGTGTCTGCCCTTGTAAAATCAAAATGGTTTACACGCAAAAATGAAAGAGGGAATTGAGCGAGTTATTTATAGAAATCCATCTTCATCGTTTTCACATATTAAATAGAACAAAAGGTAGAATCCTTTTGGCGCCTAAACATACATGTTTTTCCATAAAAGTCAAGCTCCGAATTTAAGTTGTTCCCACTTGTGAAAGCGAAACTCTACGTGATATAAATGTATCAATGTAATTATTTTGTTAGTTTTGTTTTTTTAAGTGAAAGAGCATATCTGGTGATGGCAAAACCTAGCCCAAAATACATAAAAGAAGGATGTCAAGAATTTGGTCAACCTTCATCACGCGCACACACACCGATACCACTAGACCATGCACTACTTCTTTATATCTAGGACTAGGATGGTGGGTAGTTGCCCTGTTCGTTTGACTTATAAGCCGTATTTTTTCAGTCAACGAATAATATTTTTCTCTCACAACAAATCAGCTAACAGTACTTTCAGCCGTGGCTTATCAGCCAAACGATCAGGGCAATATTAGAATTAACCTCTTCAATCCTATGTTGTTGCCCCGTCGCTCGCACCGGCCATGTCACCCGGAATTCAGCTACGGTGGCCACGTCTCCCAGAATTCCTTCCCTTGGCCAGCAGCGGGCCACGTCGTCCGAAAATCTCTATCCATAGAAAATATCTGGCCCTCTCTTCCCTCGTCATCGAAAAAAACAGAAAAAACACACACGCACACGCAACTCTTCCCATCATCTCTCTCTCGGTCTCTCCTGAGCCGGCGTCAGGCGAGGCGACGACGCCCCCCAGCGAGCGGCGCACCGGCGGCTCCTCCCCCTCCATCCCCCGCACGGGTTAGTCCAGGCAGTCTCTTCTCTTCCCCTCCCTCTCTCCCCATCTCCCCCAACGCGGGCAGGGCGGCAGTGCGGGCAGACCTCCGCAGTGGCCGGCCTTCGCGCGGCGGCAGCCGCCTTTCTCCTCGTCCACGTCCCCTCGTGCCGCACAGGCGGGGAGACGGTGGGCCCCAGCTCGTCAGCGGTGTCGACCTCAGGTTTCGCCTCTCCGTCATCGGCCGTCTCCTACAGTCCCCTCCGTTCGTACACAGTGGCGCCCCCTGCTCCATTCGTGGCGTCTCCCAGGTGAAGCAAGGTCATTCCTCTCCTCTATCTTGGTCCCATTGCAGTCTCCTCTATTTCCCTCCTCTCATTTATACTGCGGGTTGAGGGATTCAGGTGCTTCCCTCCATCCCCATCTCTCCATTTATTACGTACTGATGCACAGATGAATATAGATCCATTCGTTTTCTTGCAACGGGAACACCTCTGTGCCTTGGATTTGCAAAAGATTGTTCTTTTCCCCAAATCTGCTTCTTGTTTATGATGGTACACATGATTCTCCCCATTAATCCCCATCCCCATCTCCATATTAGTTTAGCGTATCCATACATCTGTGAATGGATAGCGCTTCTGTAAATACATGCTCTGCTCCATTCCTTCCTCCCTGAGCTTGCTTGGTCTTCGTACGGTATTCATTTTGATTATGCCTCTGATCCCTTGAATTCATTTTCTGTGTGTACGTATTTATTTTGATTATACATAGGGTCACTTGTTCAGGCAAAAAAAGACCATGTCTGAATGCATTGTGCTGCTCTTATAATCTTTTCAGTATATATAGGCCGTGTGTCTATGGTGCTGCTTTATTTATTTTATTAGGTCTGAGCATATGCCATTGCTGATGATGTAGCTATCCCAATTTTAGCAGACGACAACACCTGTGAGGCGCGCTTCTGATAAACCTGAGCATATGCCATTGCTATTTTGCATTTTGTGTCGACCATATGTTAAAGCCAATGATGATGTTGCAAACAAATATCTTTTTACAAAACATAGCATATGAGAAGAAGTGATTTTTGATAACATCAGCGTTGTCTCCTTCCATGAGTTCTAGCTCCTTTGTAAAGTTAAATGACATTGTTACCCCTTACCAAGCGCAGGTTCTCCCCGCGTAGGTAACCAGACCACATTGCCCGAAATTCACCCGACCTATCCATGTCGCCTCGAATTCCATCCTCTCTCCCCTCTGACTCTACTCTCTCTCTCTCTCTCCTGATGTTGCGCCGCCGTGTCAGGGGTGGGGTGGCCAAAGGTCTTTTATGATATTTCTATCTATTTCCGCTTTTATTGAACTAAGGCATTTGGCATATGGGGTGATACGAACCATTACATATATATGCTCCTTTCTTGTATTCTTGATGCACTGAGGCGCTTTGGCATATGCAATGATGGCCTACTTTTACCTACCAACAATCATGTATTGTTTCCTGCACTTCACTGCTACCTGGAAAAATTGGTTGTTGTTCAGGTTTTATGCTTTTTTGTGACTGCTATACTATGCCCCTATGCTTTGACAAACCTTGATTCTCATATCTTGTCGTTTAACCTATGCTTACTATTGCTTATTCCCTCTAATGCATGTTAACAAGGCTACAAAAATAGGACGAAGCCTTTTCAGCTTAGCACAGGCATGGTGATTTCCCTTTGTTGCAATTACCTTGCTTTTCATCTTATCACAACAATATTTCCATCTGTGCACATTTCGGCCTCCCAGTTTTGCCTTCCATAGCTGTTGCTGCAATTACCTGGATTTCCATCTTATCACAAGCATATTTGCATCCGTGCACATTTAGGCCTCCCAGATTTTACCTTTGATGCGTCAAGCCTGCAGTTACCTTCCATGCTTATATTTGTTTATTTTCCATTGTTTTCCCATTGCTCATGATGATTTGGTGCTTCAGTATTTTTTTAAAGTGCGAGGTCCTCAGTACCGTTGATCTTCCGCATTGCCTTTTCTTCTTCTTACATATTAGGTTTTGCGATGTTTGGGTTCAAGCTATCTGGACTTGCAGTTTGCACCGTGCTCGGAATGAATTTGTCCAATTGTTAGGAGCCACAACCTAATAGAAGGATTTTCTAAAAAAAATATGGCAGGTGGAATATTTTCGATTTACAATAGCTGCATCCTTCAGTGTTTTTTGCCATCATAATATTTGACAGTTTTATATTTATATCTGTTGTGCTTCACAGCTTTATTTGAGTACTGCCCTGCACTTCTGTTCTTATTTGGAGGTGACCAGACTATTGTTTAGTCCCTGATGCCCAGTGCAGGTGGTGGATATGTTTTTTTGGCCGTATAGCTTGTGATGGAAATGAACTCTCATGTAGCCCAAGAATATAGGCCTGATGGTCTTCAAAGGCCCAACGCATGCCCATGTATATATATGTATTGCTATTTATTTATTTACCGGATCACATCACTTCCCTAGGCTACGTCTATTGCAACTTGCTATTTCATCTGCAACTACACCCAACTCCTCTTTATATTCATGTTTTCTATATGTGCCATAAATTTAAATTATTGCAGACAACGGTATTTCTCAGTGCATGCCATTGTGCCTTGCGACGACAAATCAAATGATGCAATTTTGTTTATTTCTGAAGCCACTCTTATTGCCTAGATTCTTTCTATTTTTAAAGCTGTCCTACCCTTACAACAACCTTGACATTTGGTTTACTCCTGAGGTTACTCTCACTTTTCTTCTTCCCAAAATTCTTCTTGTTTCTTTATTGCCACGTCCTTACAACGACCTGTTGCTGCAAGATTCTTTTTTCATACAATGGTTTCATCCAGCGGGTATGTTTCTATGAATTAAAATAGATGTTCGTATTCTAAGTGTGCTAATGTTACCGAATAGATTTGTATAATAATTTGCCTCAAGAATGTGCTATGAATTCAGACTTAAATGCTTTGTGAAATCTGGTTTCTTCATATAGAAAATAGATGTCCAGCATTGGTCTATAGCAAAGGCTCCTTCAGTGCACAACCTATCCACAACAGCAGATAGATCTTTCTCTTGTTCACTAACTAGGCATCTATAAATACCGAGTTTATATAGCTTTCCCAGCATGTAAAAACACTTAAACATATGATATTGCTGTTATCTACTCCACCTCTACCACACACACATGCTACTCTAATGGAATACAATTTCTTCTTATTCAGAGTTAGTGGTACCATATCAACAACGGCTCTACGTGTACACTTTATTTGTCATCGTCTTTGTCCATGTCAGGTCTGTTCTATGTTGCATACATATGTGCAGAGGCCTTTAGACAGTTTATATTTAGGTTCAAGCTCATTGGATCTGCGTTCAAGTTCGACAAATAGATCGATAAGGTAGGCCAGCTAAATTAGGAAGTGACATGAATCTATCTTCTCCCATTCAGTCCATCTCAGATTTTAAGCTCTAAGTTTACCTTATATTGTACTGAAGATGGTGTGTGTTTCAAAACTTGGTTATCTGGGTTTTATCTTGCAAGCACATTGAATGATTAGTCCATAGAATATATTCGGTGGTAACACAATTTTTTTAAAAAATTCTAAATTATCGAGTGTGTACTATGTTTTCCTTTCTTTTTTTAGGTGACAAGGTGTCCAGTTCCTGCAACGGCCAGAGCCACAGGCCTTCAGCTAGATTTCTCCTTATACACCTTCTAATTCTAGGTGATTGATATTCCTCCTCGATCCACTAATATTTCGCTTATTTCGTAACCTACCTATAAACTATGCTATTCGCCTGCCACTATGTCATAGATGAAGATGCACACTTGGGACGCAGCTTCATCCGCAATCTAATTCATCCAGTTTTCAGAAGAATTTTGCCTCTGCTATTCAGCGAGCCAACAGGTCAGCCAAACAACCACGTGTTCAGAATTTCCCTACAATCTTATAGGTAATGATCTGATAGAAACCTGACTTACCTCTTACCCTGTCACAAGTCCCACTTGCGCTTAGGAAAAAGGAACTCTGCTAGGAGACCAAACTGTGTTCAATTTTTTCCCTCTTGATTCATTTCGTTTCATTTTCTAAACCACTATTCTGTCCCGGCTGTACCGAGACTTTTTGCGCACCTCAACACATTTGGCATGAACATATCCGATGTTGTTTGCTATCTCAGTATTAACTTGCTATCGTAGGTTAATGAAATGACTCATTCTATATGAAAGAAAGATGTCGCGCAGGCTTTCTTAAGACAGTTCCAGTTTTCAGTTAAATAAATAACTCCATAGCTATTCCAAACTTTTTCCCATTTAAATTATGCTGACAGTTAATCAGAATATTATGTTCTATAAAGCAAAATCAGTGTGCACGAAATTTAGATATATTTGGATCACAGCCTTTCCATTTCTACTGCTGTAGGTTGTTGTTGTTTTGTTTCATACTACATCCATATATCACATAAAACGAATTGGATGCGGAGACACAGAGATAATACACGTGCCTAATGATTTGTTTCGCCCCTTCCATAGTTGTGTGTTACGATGATTCGTCGTACACTTCTATCCCTAATTGCTAATATAACCAGAACTAATACTTCATGATATCTCCTTCCAGTTTGCTCATCGTTCACATAATAGTGATCTATGTATGCAGCCTTGTCATCCAAAATTTTTTGTTGGTCACCAGGTGATCTCTACGAAAGAGGAGCACAGAAGAAAGTGGAAGTATGAAATTGATGGTAAAACACCCATCCCTATTCGCTTGAACTTATCAACCGGCTTATCAGCTAGAATCTACTGTATTTTTCTCTCACAGAAAAACAGCTTCAGCCGATTTATCAGCCGGCTTTAATACCAGCCAAATAGGGTTTAGTGTGAAATTTAGTTTCCTTTTTTGGCCCAAGTTTAGTGTTCTAGCAGCAAGAAAACCTGAAATTATTCATAGTTGAACCAATTGAAAATCATGTTAGTTTCTATTGCAGTGATTACATGGCACCTGTAAGCTCGCACTACAGTTGTGTGGTTGCTAAATATCTATTCTGATCTTCTGATTTAGTGCAAGCCTTCAGGCCTGTTCGGTTGGCTGGTTCGTATCGTTGCTGGTTCGTGAAAAAGTACCTGCTGACTAGGTTTGTGTGAGAGAAAAATACTATTTCAGGCTAGAAATTTACGATCGTTTACGACAAGCCACAAGCCAAACGAACAGGCTGCTTATTCTTATGTGTTGGCATTTGATGCAAGAACAATAGTATCCAACAACCAATGGTGTGCTATGCAGGTTTCAGATTCCTAAACATAGATTGAATTTGTGTCAATGCATATTTATTTAGCTTCTCTTCAAAATCCCCACTACAGCCAGATTATGTGTTCCATCACTTCCATGGTCTACCTTTGCAGTTTCAATAGTTCCTACTGTAGTTTTAGTAGCTAATGTCCAGTTTATTAGTTTCTAACCTGAATACATACTTTCCTGTACCTAATGTGCTCTTTAGTCACATGTCTGGATAACACATTGTATATGATTGTCTTATTCATGGTGGCAAATTTTACATTCTTCTCTCAGATTACACATGAATACAAAAGGACATATATCCTGTTGCAAAGTGTCAAAATTACTCTCCTAAAAGGACATATATTCTATGCATGAAGGAACTACGTAATACCAAGCACTCCAACGCCTATGCGATGCGGCGTCGAAAGTGGTTGCTTGCGGTCCACCACCATTTACAGCTCAAGGTACCACCTGTGCCTCACCTTTTACATGATATTTCATTTTAGCTTCCATTCAAATAATATTATGAAAACAGGGCTGAGAGATGTCTGATGCAGCCAAAACTAATTTGCGGCCTTTTCCAGAAAAAAAAACAGAATACTATTAAAATGTTGAAAGATGTCTGATGCAGTTGTATTGTCCAACGCTGCTGGTGTATCATAGTTTTCTTTACCTGAATGTGCAAGCATGGGTTTCTGTTTTTAAGGTTTATCACTTTGTCAGTGTGCCAACTAACAATATCATAATACTTACATGAGCACAGTATCACGTGTTATGCCAAGGCTGTCTCAGTTTTAGCATTTAAATAGTTATTCCAGAAACATGCTCTGTCACAATTTTGGACTGCCCCATCCAATAAAATTTTGTACCTAAGTTATGTACATCGAGTTGATACAACCACCTTGAGATTTGAGAGTAATATATCAATCAAATTTAGACTTGGGAGGAATATATCAATCAAATTTAGACTTGGGAGGAATATATCATGTTTTGTGTGTGGATTTGAAGCCTATATTTTAAAATTCGACGCTCTTCCTCATGTTCTATTTTTAGATTTAAGAGAAGTATATATCAATTAAATTTATATTATAGGTATATTTAGGCCTTGTTTAGTTGGCGATTTTTTTTGAAAATGGTACTGTAGCACTTTCGTTGTTATTTGACAATTAACTGTCCAATCATAGTCTAATTAGGCTTAAAAGGATTCTTCTCGTGAATCTCGTCTAAACTGTGTAATTAGTTTTATTTTTTATTCATATTTAATGCTTCATGTATGCGTCCAAAGATTCGATGTGACGGGAAATCTTGAAAAATTTGTAAAATTTTGAGAACTAAATAGGCACTTAACTGCTCCCATGTTCAGCCGCTGCTTACATGATTCCCCCCAATATGATATTTGATTACAATCTAGGATTAGCTTGCACTCACGTTTCTTCAGTTTAGTTTGCAACAATTCAATAATACCTATGCCTCTTTGAGCATTTCAGAATTGTCACCCTTTCATCAATAATTTTACCAGTTTCACAGCTTATTAACAAGGCCACTTCAATGATCAGTGGGTTCACACTATTTTAGATTAGCCAACCTGCTGATCACTGCTTACTAATAGGGCCTCCTAATTGCCTTTCCTGTAGGTCCATGAGGGAGGCCACGAGGGTCTCCATTTTGGCAGCCAGGGAGAGGCAGGTCATGGCCAGCAGCTGCATGCCTGCATCGCCCTATGTTTATTTTCTTAATTTGCTGATAGACACAGCTGACATGCAAGGATTCCCAGGAAAAAGAGACTCGAGCCGTATATGGCCATTTAGGCATGAAGAACTCCTTAGTTTAGCCAGCATTGTCATTAGGTCTGTATATATTCTGTGTGCATCTTGGTGCATTGATGTTGCCCGACGACGACACCTCATTTAGCCATGTGATACTACGAGATACAGTCATAGACTCGCTACTGATATTATATGTGCTGGGAAAAATATGGCTCCTATAAGTGTGTATCCATTAATGTACCCTGATTATTTATATCAGTAGTGTATGTAACATGTGTATCCTACCTGTATAAACCTAAAGATACTCACTTGCGCTCGCGCGCAGGGGCGCGCGGTTTGTACTAGTGAAATCTAGGATGGCGATGATGCTTGGAGCAGGTACAGTAACTGGCATATCGACCAAGGCCTTGTTTAGATTGGGGTTGGGAATCAATATTTGACTACTGTAGCACTTTCGTTTGTATTTGACAATTATTGTCCAATCATGGCCTAACTAGGCTTAAAAGATTCGTCTCGTAATTTACAATCAAACTATGTAATTAGTTATTTTTTTATCTACATTTAATACTCTATACATAGTGTCCAAAGATTTGATACGTGACAGAGAAAGAGAACGAAAAAACTTACAATCCTAAACGACGGCTCCACAGCTCAACACTTCGGATGGCATGAAAGAGAGGCAAGGACAGAGAAGCGACCTCGGCGCTACATGTGTCGGCCGACGCAGCACAAATGCCAATGCAACTCTGCAGCTTTTGCACCATGGGCATGCATTTGTCCAGTGCGATGACCTAATACGTAATGAGGTGGCACAAGGTGATAGAAGGAGAGAAAATTACAGAAAAGAAAGTGGGGGCATGAGGAAATAAAAAAACATATAGAAGATGGGATGAGCCAAGTTTTAAAGCCTGCAACTGTAAAGCTTGGCTACTGATTGCTTACATGTCTTGTCAACCTTAGCTCAACTATTAAACTTGCTAATAAGTAAGCTAGCTTGCATCTGCAGACTTCGAAACCATTGATATACATGGCGGTAATGCCTTTACTACGTAGATTCCTTGTGATCTAAATAATTTGTCCATCCGGTTTTAAACTTAGGTGAACACATCTGTAGGGTTGAGATGATAGACTAAAGGAAAGATGAATAGTCCTTTTTTAAAATTAACTGCGTCGGCTAACCGAAACAAATGTGGAATTAAAACTTATCGATCTAGCCAAGACTACACCTCTCTATCTAAATTTACGAGCACCTTATAAAGATCCTAATTAGGCAACAAAGGTGTCGGGCTAACTGGAGCTCACCTAGTCAGTTTTAGAGTAAGGTCACACAAACCTCTGCACTAGTACTTTGGCAACCGAGGAGCTCCTACACAATCTAGTGATGTAAAGCGCACAAAGCTTAAGCTCACTAGCGATGCTCAATAACAAGGCTACACAAGTCAAATTAGAGAGCTCAAATTACTTAGCTACACAAACTAAGCAATTACAAGAACAACTACACAAGCACAATATGTATGACAGTAAATACAAGCTTATGTATAGGAAATGCAAACCAACGAGAAGAACAATGTTGACACGGTGATTTTTCTCTCCGAGGTTCACTTGGTTGCCACCAAGCCAGTCCCCGTTGCGTCGACCGCTCACTTGGTGGTTCGGCGGCTAATTGGCATCACCCGCTAAGCCTACACATTGGGCACCGCAAGAACCGACCCACAAGTGAGGGTAGCTCCATGACACGCTCTACTAGTATTGCTCTTCGCGGCTCCCGCGGGGTGAGCACGGTATCCCTCATAAATCCTTCTCCGGAGCACCGCACAATCTTCTTGCGTGCTTCACGACGGAGAACTCGCCACCAAGCCGTCTAGAAGATGACAACCTCCAAGAGTAACAAGCACCATCAGCTTGTAGCTCGAACACCTAGTGCCACTCGATGCAATCTCACAAAGCAACGCATTAGAATCACTCACTCAATGGATTCGCACTCTTGCAAGCACAAGTAAATTAAAGAGCATCCAGACACTCCTACACAAGCCACATAAGTGTGTGAGTGCTTAGCAACCAGCCCAAAGCCAGCTAAGGTAATTACTTATAGCCTCAAGGGCTAAAAGAGCCGTTGCAAGAAAATAGACTTGGAGAAGGTTTGGACTCAGGGGTCCGGGCCCAGGAACGGGACCGCTACAGTGAAGGCCCGGGCCCTAGGATGTCGTTACCTGTCTCCACATTTAACCGCGACGCTTCGATCCCAACGGTCATGATTTTACCGTGCTGTCTGTGTGGAACCGGACCCCACAACTGGGCCCTGATTCGGACCAATTCAACTCCGGATCCGCATCAACACAGAGCTCCCGGAGGAGGAAAAACGATCCGGACCCTGCTTCCGGACCGCACCAGGGTCCGACGTTTTCTCCAGCGCCTACCGTGAGGCGCCACGTCGCTCCGCTCCTTCCCTGCGCGCGACGAGTCAGAACCGGACCGCAAGCTCTGGGTCCGGAGCTCCGCTCTCGCCTGGCGCCGCGTACATTCACTGCCGTCGCGCCGCCAAACCGGACCCGCGTGACCGCGGTCCGAGGCCACGCGCGCGTCGCGCGTCCCGCTGCCGCTCGCCCTCCGCAGAGCCGGACTCGCTCGCCACTTGGTCCGAGGACGCAGCGCCACCGAGTCCGAAGAAACCCACGCGCCGCCTGCCTCCCTCGTGACGAACCCGCGCGCCCAGCAGCCGCCCGCGGGACGTGGCCACGGGGCCGAGCCCTCAGCGCCGCGCCGCGCAACATCCACGCTGCAGCTCGCCCAGCGTCGCGACTCCAGCCGCTGGGACCGAGGCCGCAGAGCCGAGTCCTGCCGATGCCGCGCCCTACGTTGGACTCCACCGCGAGCCTGGGAACGAAGAGCCCCGCTAAGCCTTCACGGTCCGACACGCGCGCCCAAGGCCGATGCCGCAGCTCGCTGTGCCGCGCGCCACAGAAACGGGCCTATCGGACCCGCGAGCGTGGTAGCGGACCCGCTAGGCTCTTCGGTCCGAAGCCGCGTTGTCGTGCGCTAGCGTCTGCCGCGAGCCTGCGCGCTTGCCTGCCTGCGAGCCGGACTCAGCGCCACCTGGTCCGGAAAGGCTGTGCGCCAGGGTCCGAACACCCAGGGCCGCGCTCCTGCCATCGCGGAGGGATGACCGGACTCAGCTGGCCTGGGGTCCAGTACTTCTAAGGGACCTGAGTCCGATCCCCTTCTTCCTCTTTTCATTTTCTAACACCTCAACTACCTCACCTTTGATTCTCAATTGTTAACAACAAAGTGTCTTATTATAGTGCACATATGTTAGCATTTTTCTAAACATTTTTCAAAGGTTAATTACTCAATTTATCATGTCACTCGATTCTAGCAAGAATGCAAAGTTAGATCACTCGAGTGTCGCTAGATGATCGATATGTAAATAAGTTTGTTCTTCTTGATAGTACGGCCATCTATACTAAACCCGGTCATAAACTTCTCTACACTCCGATGACCGGTGAAATGAAATGCCCTAGGTTATACCATTACCTTGTGCATTCCATTCTATCTCCTCCGATGTTGATGCAACACATGCACCAACGTGATCACAAATGATATGGTCCACTTCATATCATCACATGACTGTATTGGTTCATTGATCTTGACTTCACTTGCTCTTCATCGTTGTCTCGGTCCATCGGCATCAAGTCATCTTAACTTGTCATTCACACTTGCAACCGGTCCATCAAACCAAGTCTTGTCTTGATCTTCTCCACCTTAGGTTACATGACTCAATGGCATGACTCATATACAATGAGCTCCTTCATCACTACATGTGTAAGCTTTGCAACAAGTCCAAGCCATTTCACCTTTATGGCAAGTATTGCTCACACACATATATTTATGGACTAATCACATGTGTATCTCACTCAAACATATATTAGTCTACATAAGGTTGTCACTTAATTATCAAAACCAAACAAGGACCTTTCGACATCTAAGCCCAAAATTGTGTTTTTGGTTTCTTAGTAATTAATGAATACAGGTGCTTGTGACTAACATGTCTTTTGTAGGGATTATTCATACTGCAGCCACATGGTTTGTTTCTAGCCCTAACGATTAGACTTCAAGTATGGATGCACAAATCATCTGATGGCAATGTTCATAGCTCTATTTGAACTTGGCCATGACACTGTGTTGCATCGCACGATCCAATGAGGTCGGGTGGCTCACAATCAGGGGCGGATCCAGCGGTGGGGCGGGGGGCTCAAGCCCCCCTACCCAAACCGAATCAGTGCAAATTACTGTAGAGCCCCTATGAATTTTTAGGCAAAGTTTTATAATGTAGGAGGGCTGAGACTTAAGATCGAGCAACAGTGTTGTTCAGTCCCCCCTAAAATATTTCCTGGATCCGCCGCTGCTCACAATAGACCATCCGGTAGAGCTATGACTTTATTGTGTGTCAGGTGGTCAAGGTAATATGTTCTACCGTATGTTTTGGCACACCTACATGGAGCCTAACAGATCATCCAGTGTCTTTGTGTTGAGTGGCCAAGTTATTGGATTGTGCCATATGTCCAGTGGTGCTAGTGCGACCCACGACTAATCATCCGGTGAGGCATATTCCCTTATGACCATGTGATCTGGTGCACCTAGGTGGAGCACGAAGGACCATCTAATGATATATGCGTCTGTAGATCTATTCCAGTGACTAGCGAAGCCTTCACAAACTATACATGTGCATTCACTGGCTTATTTTGAGCTACTGTTTGAACCTAGAAGCTAGAAACATGCAGAGAGAGTCTATGAAGTGTGTGAGCGGTGGTGGATCGTGAGGTAAAATCAAGGGGAGCAACTATATATGGTAAAATACAAAGTGGAGCATCCAATTCAAGGTGCAAACAAGGATAGAGTTGTTGAAGAGAGTTACACTTTTAGCTTCTTAAGAGAAGATTGATGGGACAGAAGAGCTTGAAGATTGATGGATGGCCACAAGTACTAAAATTTTCTTTCAAATCAACTTTTCAAGGGGATTCTCGAGAAGATTGATAGGATAGGATAGGATAGGATAGGATAGCTTGGAGATTGATGGGTGGGCACTCGTATTAAAATTTCCTTTCATATAACTAATAGGGGTGTGTGCGAAAGGAGCCCAGTATCGCCTCCGTAAGGATCCTCCATTGTGTTTGAAGGTCATCCAAGTCAATATTCATAGTTGGGTGGGTGTATGTACTTATTGTGCATCGGGTGTTCTTGCCTTGGATTTCATCACACTGTTGCTGAAGGCTTGTTACTTGTGACAGAATCGTCCAAAATAACACGTTTTCGGAGGCACTTGTCTTCCACTAGACACTAAACATCTCGAAAGTTAGGTACATCGTACAGTTTCATCGAGCACACCCCACGTGAGAACTCGAAATAATCCACGTTTTACATCTAGAACCCAATAATAAGTACGAGGTTACAATACTTAGTCCATTTCATATAACAAGAATTCTTGAGATTACAATATCAGAGTTCAGAGTGCGATAATTAAATAACAGAATTTAAAATAACATCTAGCGGAAACGATACAAGGATCTATCTGTGCCCACTAGAAAAATCCTCCACACAAGAGCTACTCCTCAAGCTGCACCTGCAACAGGGTAAAATAAACCTTGAGTACGCAATGTACTAGCAGGACTTACCCGACTAGTGGGAATAGTTTTCCGACTCTAAGAGGTATGATAGGTAATATGGGTTTGTTGTTTTCTTTTTGTTTGCAAAAAACATTACTAGAAGTACGTCCTTAAGATCAAGTTCAATTAGCAGTCGTGATTACTTTATTAACTAACCATTCTAGGTAAACACATGTTCTACTTTCAAGCAAGGGTTGAGCAATTAAAACCATTTCACCATCTTTCATCTTTTAGTTCTTACTACGGTGCTAGACCATAGCCAAGTCGTACCGTCTTACAGAAACGGCGATTCATGAACCAATGTATCCCAGCAGGGTACCCCAAAACACATGTCCCGTTTGTACCCTAGGCATAAATAAGATCAACCCATTCCACTCCTGTCACGGGGTCCAGGTCCTCATCCAAACTTAGACTCCAAGCCCTCACACTTGAGACCCAGTCTCAGTATGGTGCTTAGACCTCTACCTTTCTCCGCCTCCAATCAGTCGGTCCGGAAAGAGTCAGAACCCACGACAAGAGCAGTAGCGAGCCTTCCCGCTTCTATAAGCAAGTATGTGCTCAGGATAATAAGTCTGTGACCTGACTACCATCCATAGCAACAGGACGGTCCTCAATCGACACGGACAGAGAAAACAGTGTAACCAAGCTAAGCCCTATGACCGCGGGACACAACTCGTCACACCCACCATAACCCATACCATATCCCTATCCCGATCTCCATTTTTCTTTCATCATTTTTATCATGAGAGTAATTATAATAATCACCTATTGTAAGTAACGTCAGGTTACTCATGCTACCAAAAACCTAAGCATAGCAACTACTCGAACCTGCACTAGTAAGACTCATATGACATATATATCTATGCATGTGGTTTCCATAAAATTCCTATAACGTAAATGCACATCACATATATATTCAGTCATTATAAAAAATAAGGGTTATGCACCGGAGCTTGCCTTGGGTAGGCGCGGTGTCAGCTGAATCAGTCGTCAGTGGCTCTGGTACCTCCTCCTACATGAGAATCTCCTCATACTCTCGACGATCTCCTCGAACTCATGATCGTCTGTGGTCTCTATCTCCACCAACTCATTCTCTACATACATGCGATGATGATACAACACTTAGTACTTAGGCAACAATAACTCTTAAAATAAGAATACACATACTAAGCTAGCTCTAATGACTAAGGTACTAAGCTAACTATCCATCTTCATCAAGCAAAGTGTTGGGTTCAACTAACAAACCCTTAGCTTGGCAATTTAAGGATATATCTTTATTTCTACTAGTGATTTAATGTATATTGAAACAAAGAGCATTTAACTACCCTAATGCTTAGTCTATTCTAAAGCTACAAAAACTTACAATGAACACATAATAATACAATGAAACTGCTGTAAAAATTCTAGGATCAAAGCTATCACCAATTCACCATAAAAATTCTGACAATAATCAACTTAATAATATTAAGCATTCTCATACTATTTAATAGCTCCTAGTGTCAACATATATAAACAATGAAATAATATACCAGCAGATAGAACACAATTTTATGAACCTAACAAAATTTGTTTCACAATTTTAGGAACACCTACATGATTTTATATTAATTATCAAAGATCGGCTCAGTAAATTAAATTAGAAAACTATTTCTAATTCCTTAGGAAAATAAAAAGTGAATCTCCCGCACGGCCACATGCGGCCCATGCGACACAGCGCGCGCGCAGTGGCCCGCTTCCGCGGCCCACGTGCTGAGCCGCCCGTGCGCTGGTGCTTTATACAAAAGAGGCCTCAAACTTCTTTCCAAATCACAACTAAGTACTAACACTATTTCCCTCTCTCACAGGCCTTCTCACTTAACCCCCTGACCTTTCCCTAATTCACCCGCACGCACCCCAGCGACTCAGCGCACGATGGCGCGGCGAGCGGTGACACGGCGTGACCGCGCCGGCCACCAGAGGCTCGTGCTGGCCCGTTGGTCGGACCGACCTTCAACTACAGTCCCAACCGCCTACATCAAGCAGCAATGTGGGGCGGCGGGATGCGCTAGAGCGAGTTGCAGCAACGCGTGGCCGTCCGCAGCCGCGGCGCAACCACTCTGATGAGCTGGGGCTGCTACGGACCTAATTGGCTAGCGAGTGAGCATCAGGAGACTACCAGTAAACTAGGACAAGGTGATGGTTCGGGGTGGAGGATGGTGAGGAAGGGGTGGCCACGTGCGGTCGAGCCATGCGGCGGTGCACCATGGTAGCACAGTCGCGTCAACAGTGATGGGGAGGCAGTAGCGGTTCCTCTAGCGTGCGCAAGGTGGATGTGGCAGAACCAATCAAAATAACACACCTTCTGTCGGATACCGTAAAAAGGGGTACCCTAAGCAGAAACCAAAAAACGGCTCAGACCCTAAACAAAAACTAGCAAGACAAACGGGGTCTCAGCCAAAATCTCCGATTCGCCCGAGGCCCCCTCGCCGAGGCCGCTTCACCCGAGGCCCCCTCGCCAAGGCCTCAGAAGAAGTACCGATTCTCCGACTCGCCCGAGGCCTCCTCGCCGAGGTCTGCAATTCTCCGACTCGCCCGAGGCCCCCTCGCCGCTGACCTCGGGCGACCCCCCACCAAAGGCCTCGGCCGACCCCCTTCTCTCATCGCAGGCCTCGGCCGGGCCACCGATCCTCCGTCTCGCACGAGGCGGGCACGGCAGCACTCCGCTACCTCTTCCTCCTCCCGTCCCTCTGACAAAACGTCGTGTCGCATTAACTTAGCCGACTGCTGCCCCTGACATCAGCCGCATGCTCGGCACAGTACAGCAGAACGACTGACGGGACAGGAGGCAGGACTGGGCAGGGGTTACCCGCCACTGTGCCAACCACTATGCGCGTGGTTGCCGCCCATGCCTCACTGTGCTGCCGACTCCTGCCCCGAGAACAACGCAGCATGGGGAGCCACGTCTAGGCTACTGTGGCCTCGAATCAGTACCCAAGACCTATAATTCTCTCCAGGGCCTCGGCAGTCTGCTGCGGGGGCTCGGCAGCCTGAGGATCCATGTCCGTCAGGCCCCCCGCGATGGCTCGGCCTCGGCACTTGCAGAGCCGTAGCCCCCTACGACGTCATCACACGATGACTAGCACGTCGCCCGCCATGTCCTGCGTCAAGCTGTACGGGAGCCTCACTATGCCCAAAACCGAGTACGACAGGCGCATCACTTCTGCATGACAAGGATGGGGGCACTCCATCGAACCATGCCACGAACAGTGGCCGGCTACAGGGCTCGAACACGCCACCTCTATTAATAAAGCGTTAGGTAGCAATATGTGTACGTCCCAGTTTCTCCCTTAGAGTATAAAAGGGAGGGACTGGGGCCATTTCTAAGGGCAGAGGAACGAGCAGAAAGACGAACACACCGATAGAACTACACACTTCTACGCTGTTTGAGAACAACGCCTCAAACAGCCCGCACCACCCTCGCCGAGACCTGGGGCTAACCCCCTCTCTCACCTAGCTTGTAACCCCCTACTACGAGCACTTCGGTGCAAGGAATACAAGATCGATCTCTCAGACTAGACGTAGGGCCTCGATTGCCCGAACCAGTATAAACCTTGTGTCTCTTTGCATCACCATCCGGGATTAGGGGCACGCAGCACAAATTCACTCGTTGGTTGAGGGACCCCCGGTTCCAAAACACCGACAGTTGGCGCGCCAGGTAGGGGACTCTGCGTGTCAGCCTTGTCATCCTAGCAAGTCCCGGATGGCAGACCCCGTACGACCATTGCGTCTCGGCACCGTAGTTTGGTTCGGGAGCCTGGAGTTCATGTCTCTAGGGCATGAATACGACATGGTGCTCCTCACTCCTCGAGCCCCACCGTCCGACGATGAAGTCACGCTCCGGCAGCCCAGGCGCAGGCGGCGTCCGGGTGGCCGCTCTCGCCGCGCTCGCCAGGCACGGCGCGAGCAAGTGCCACCCCGACGCTACACGAGCCCGGGGCTGCACTGCCACTCCACGCTGATATCCTACGACCAGCTGTTGGTACGGGGTCCCTGGCTGGGGACCTGTCTGACCTGAGCCTGGACAAAGGAAAATCGCCGGTGGCTTGCGCCGATGCCCAGTCATCTAGCTCCGCTCCACCACTCCCTGAAAAGCCGACCCCGGCGGGGCAGAATATGGAGACGGCACCGTCCCCATACCCCTTTGGGTTGAAAATGCCACCGCCTCTTACGCCTACGCTTACACTGCCGCTCACGAGCACCCCTCGGAACGCCGCCAGCGCTTCGCTCTCGACCTGAGCACCCACTCCGACCCCTCGGGACGAGGACGAGGCGTGGCCCGGGGTGGATTTCTCCGAACTCCACAACCCTGGGGCTTTGCGCCAATTCTTGGCCGCAAGCGACTACTGTCCTCGGCTATTCCGACTCCGACGATGAAGGGACTTACGATCCATCCCGTGAGTGCTTCCACGTCGGGCTCGGGATGCCAACGGCGGGCGAAGAGGAAGAAAGGACAGGCAACCATTCACCGCCCCGGGCGGGGGCGGGTGATGCCACACCTCCGCGTCTCGTAGCTCCGGCGGCACGGAACGAGGATCCCGTTCGCGGTGGGTATCGTCGCCCAGACCTGGAGCAGCTCCGCGAGCTTCAGGCCAAGGTCGAACAGGACCGACTCCTTCTGCAACAGCTTCGGGACACTCTCGAGCAGGAGCAGCGATGGCGCGGTGAGGGCGGAGGAGCCCGAGGGAGGGCCCGCGACGTCCATCACCGCATCAACGACAACGAGGGGGGAGAGCCACCCCCGATCTTTAACCGCGCTAGCCAGAATGTCGCAGCTGCTGCGATGCTGGTCCGAGCAATGCCCGAGCCCTCCACCACCGAAGGGCGACGGGTCCGCAGGAGAGCTCCGCGACCTCCTCGAGACCGCAGCAGTGCAGCAGGCCGAGAGTTCCGCCTCCCGCCGGCGCGGAGGCACTTCGGAGCAACCCACAGCGCAACCTCGAGGGGGCCAGGATGCCTCGGTCCGTCCCGAGGCCGCTCGCGCACCGACGGTCAACAGGGCCCCCTCGGTCCGCGATCGACTTAGGGACCAACGCGAGGCATGGGGCAACCACGAAGTAGTTGGCAGGCGATGACGCCACGACGACGGAGCCGCCCGAGGCTACCACCCACACCGAGGCGGTCGCTACGACAGTGGAGAGGACCGCAGTCCTTCCCCTGAGCCGCCAGGACCTCGGGTCTTCAGCAGGGCCATCCGCGTTGCTCCTTTCCCCGCCCGGTTCCGACAGCCGGCCAACCTCGCGAAGTACAGTGGCGAGACCAACCCGGAACTTTGGCTCGCCGATTACCATCTGGCCTGCCAACTGGGTGGCGCGGATGACGATCTGCTCATCATCCGCAATCTCCCTTTGCTCTTGACGGACTCGGCGCGAGCCTGGCTTGAGCATCTCCCCCCCTCGCAAATCCACGACTGGCGCGACTTGGTTATGATCTTCGTCGGGAACTTCCAGGGCACTTACGTGCGCCCTGGGAATTCCTGGGATCTTAAGAGCTGCCGCCAGAAGCCGGACGAGTCTCTCCGAGACTTCATCCGGCGCTTCTCCAAACAGTGCACCGAGCTACCCAGCCCTACGACGCTACCAAGCCCAGCGCGTCCAAAGCCGGGACCTGAAAGTGGGCGACCTGGTGCTGAGACTGAGGCAGAGCAACAAGGGCCGCCACAAGCTGACCCCACCCTGGGAAGGGCCGTATATCGTCGCTCAAGTGCTGAAGCCCAGGACCTACAAGTTAGCCAACGAGAAGGGCGAAATCTTCACCAACGCTTGGAACATAGAACAGCTACGTCGTTTCTACCCTTGAATTTCCAAACGTTGTTTACATTGTTTCTCGAAATACAATAAAGAAGCGTTCTTTAGTTGTTATAATCTTTCGAGGAACCCCCTTATAGACAAATCGATTGTATAGAACCTAAGGACCGAAAGATCGTCTCAAAGGCGAAAAGGCCGGCCGAGCCGTGAGAACGGCCTATGCCTCTGGGCTACGGCAGCTCCCTCACCACCGTTTCGCCCAAAGGACAGCTTAGGTTCCGAGGAAGTTCTTTGCAGAGAGGTTGTCTATCGATAGGGGCTCGACGTCACTATAACGCAATAAGGGAGACTCGGCTCTGCCTCTGCAAAGTCGAGCCTCCCTCGGGGGCTAAAAAGGGGGAACCCCCCTAAGTCCCGGACACCATTTCTCAACCGTTTTCCGAAAATTTCCACGCCAAACTCTCTCGCGCTCCGACGGGACCTTCGCAAGAAACCCAGAGACCAAAAGCTTGTCTGGAGGCCAAAGGGCCGGCCGAGTCGTGAGAACAGCCCACGCCTCTAGGGCTACGGCAGCTCCCTCGCCACCCTTCGCCGAAGGACGGCTTAGGTTCCGAGGGATTTCTTCGCGATCGAGACAGAGGGCACAGACTTAGAAATAGAATGGAAAACGGTTAAGAAACACACATACGCAAATACTTTAAGGGCCTCGACGGCCACAAAAAAACGTCACGATTCGGCAACTAACTCAATCCGGTTACATGGCCCCTTTTGGCCCAGGTCAAAGCTCAAGGATCGGCGGCTGGCGCGGGAGGGACCACCTCTTCTTCGAACAGCTTGGCCAACGCAGTGCCAGGCGCCTCGGCCGCCTCCAACAGCCTCACAACCTCTGCATCAGCCTCCTCGTCATCTTCTGGCAACACATAGCCGTCGCTGACGGCCTCGAGGTTGATGGCGTAGTGCGAGGAGACGACGGCCAGGGCGCGCTTGACACCCGTGTGCAACGCCCCTCGGAGTCTCTCGCGGACGTAGCCGCTCAACGCTAATCAGGCGGCTCCCAAGGGAGCTAGCTGATTGGACCTCCTCGACGTCCAGAGCCTCGCAGGCGGATCGGACAGCGCTGCGCAGCGCCTCGTGCTCCCGGACCTCGACATCCAGCGCCGCTTGCGCCGCGACTGGAGGCCTCAGCCGCCTGGGAGGCTTCTTTCCCCAGATCTACGCCGCAACAAGGGGTCAGGAGTCAAGCGCGAACCTAGGACAAAAAGAGCAAATGGAGCGAAGGAACATGGTTCAGCGGAACTTACCCTCGGCCTTGCTCTTCCAGGCTGAGACCTCGACCCGAGAGGCCTCGGCCGCCTTGGTAGCCTCTGCCAGGGCGACTTTCGTCGCCTGATGCTCGCTCTGCTCCGCACCCAGCTGCCCGGCTGTGACCTTAGCAGAGGCCGTCGCTTCTTGGGCCCAAAGCCTGAAGGAGTCTCGCTCCTCCTCCAGTTCCTTGATCTTGGCCACCAGAGGGGCGGACTGCTCCTTAGCCGCGGCCAACTCCAGCCTGAATATCAGCACAACGAAGGCGGAGGTCCTCCACTTCCACACTCCGCGCTGACAATAGCCCCTAGGGCATCGGCAAGCAGGCCCTTTTGGCGCCGGAGCTGGTCCCAGATATCCCTCTCATTTCGCAGGAACACTGATTTCCCAAGGGATCGGGTCTCGAGCTCCTAAGGAGGCAAAACAAAAAACGCACGTCAAACACTGCGAGGGGGCTCGGAGAGAAAACAACGCGGCACTGAGAGAGGAAAGTACTTACCCGCGTGACACCGGGCAAGTCCTGACCCATAATAGTCATCGCTGTCTGCAGCGACTGCACTGCCAATTGGCGGTACTGCTCGAGGGTGTCCCAATGCCCCCCCTCTGCGGTATCTTCAAGAGCGAACACGGGCTCCCCCTCGGGGTCAGCCCGGTTCCGCCAGAAAACACGCGGGAAGTTCCACCCACGAGGCTCGGGCCGTAGCCGGACAAGAGCCGAACTCCCCTCGGCGGGATCTGGGGCTGGCTGCTCCACGGTACCAGCCGCCTCGACGTCCGCCGCCTCCTTCCCATGGGAGAAATCATCAGACGAGATTGCCTGAACCAGGGGCGGCGCCAAAACTTGCCCCGTCTCCATCTCCATCGCCTCGGTCTCGACGGACCCGGGGGCTCTGGCCTCCGCCATCTCTACCTCGATGGCCCCGGTGTCCACCGCCCTGACGTTGGAGGTCTCGGGGGCTCCGGCCTCGCCCTCAATGGCCTCGGCAATAGCAGACGCCCCAGCCTCCTTTTCCTGGGCAGCCGCCTCCTCGAAACGGCTTCGCCCGACGCCGCTGCCACGTCGCACGCCAGCCTGCGCCTTCCGCTGCCTGATGGGCGGAGGAGCCAACGTTCACCTTGAGCGCCTTACGGGGCGCCAAGGGAGGATCTTCCACCAGAAGCGTCTGGCTGGAAGAAAAGACACTCCCAAGGTCAGCATGCAACCAAGGGGCAAACAAGAAGTACTACGGAAGACGCTTACCGCGAACGAGGATGCAGCCGCTTCGACACCGCCAGCCTCCTCTGCAACGGCGGCGGTGGTGGCAGCAGCGCGGCCTCAGTGTCCACCAGTGCCAGCTGGCCTCCGTCGGACCCCGGCACCTCCTCGACCCTTCGCGGAGATAATGGGGTCACCCCCACCGTCACCCGCTCCACCTCCACCTGTCGAACCCATCGGGCTGACGGCACGCTCCTCCGACACCCGCACCTCGGGCTGTGTCGGCCTCGGCCCTGGGACGGGCCGCCACTGGCCCCAGGGACACCTCCTCCTCCTCCCAGGGGCGTCGGGCTCCTTGCCGGTGCCCCAGGCAACAGCTCCCTAATGTCAGGGAGGTGTTCCAGGCAGGCCGTCCCCACCTCACGCCCGCCGCCGTCGCTCGAAGAATCCTGACACCGACGACGAGGGAGACGGTTCCAACGGGAGACCGTCGAGCCTCTGACGCTGGCGACGGGCGTCCAGCTTTTCGCGCGCAAGGATCTTCTTCGTGCGCTTCGCCTCCTTGGCATCTTTCTTCTTCTTCTCCTCCTCGGCACGCGCCCTGTTCACGGATCGCCGCCGGGCGTCCTCGGGAACGGGCGGCGGGGAGCCCCGCACGTCTCTCATCCCCTGCAGGAATGACAAAGTAAGACAACAGACAAAAAAGGCGAAAAACAAGAAGGCCGCGAGAGCCTCGACAACATCCAACTTACCAGCGAGACATACCCCCGCGACGGGCGCATCGGGAACGGCGTCAAATCGTCGATCTTCGGCTTCCCGTCTACCGCCTCTCTCACCCTGACGCAGGGTCTCGTCATCGGTAAGGGCGAGGGCGGACATCTTGACACCGGCGATCGAATCGCCCGGGGTCATCTCGAACAGCCGCCGCCGCCGGGCCATCAGAGGCAACACCCTCCGGCGGTGAAAATCCGCCACGACCACGGCCGCCGAAAGGCCGTGGTCACGCAGCTTCCCCAAGGCCCTCAAGAGCGGTTCCAGCCTAGGCTGATCGGCCTTGACGACGCCGTATCCCCATTTCTCCGGTTGGCTCTCCACAACCCGCCCGGTATAAGGGGGAAGTCCTCCGCCGTCGTTGCGGAGGTAGAACCAGCCGTCATACCAACGACGATTGGACGTTGACAGCTGGGCCGGGATATAGAGGGACTGCCGGTCTTGGCGCACGTGAAGGGTACAGCCGCCGGCCCTCTGCGCTTTCCGGGCCCCCTCGTTCCCCCCGGCTTGGTGGTGAACGTCGCCCGGAACAAGTGGAGCCACAACTCCCAGTGGGGAGCGATCCCCAAGTACCCCTCACAGACGGCGACAAAGATGGCCGCCTGCGTGATGGAGTTGGGGCTAAAATTCTGGAGCTCCACGCCATAGTAGTGCGGGAGCGCCCGCATGAAGCTATCCGCCGGCGACCCGAGGCCTCGCTCGTGGAAGACGGTGAAGCTCACCACGTAGCCGTCGCGCGGCCTCGGCTCCGACTCGCTCCCCGGAGCAATCCACTCCGGCTCGTCAGGATCGGTGATCGGGCGAAGAAGACCGGCCTCCACGAGCGACTCCAGCTTCTCCTCGGTGACGTCAGACCGCTCCCAGGGATCCGCCGGAAGGATGACGGGACCACCTGCCATTGCGCGGCGGGGGACGCTGCTACAGCGGTAATCTCTCTCTCTTTCGTTCGGTCTCTCTCTCTCGCCCTTCTCCTCCCCGCTCTATGCTCTCAACGACGGCACGGAGGCAGCAAAAGCGAATGCAGAAAAGGTAAGGAGGGGGAGGGCGAGGCTGTTTGCGTATTTATGTAGGGACGAGCCGAAACCGACAGGCGACGAAATCGGGTAAGTTTTCCCAAAAAATCCGCTGCGGTTACCCAGATCCGGTCTTACCGCCCACGCGCCCACTCCCTCCTCATTAATTGCGCATGCAGTTACGTCCCGTCGACTGACGCCACGTCGCGCCCAACCGCAGCGGCAGCAGGCGCCGTTTCACCTCCCCGAAAAAGCTGCCTCAAAAGGCGCACCTGCCGTTGCTAACGGCAGGGAGAGAGGTAACCCCCACCCGATTCCTTTCAGGCAAAGGAACTGGGCACCGAGCCTACTACGGTCCAGGGGTTCGAAGGCTGGGCCCCCAGGGGTTTCGACAGCCGCCCCAAGGCAAAAGAGTCAGGGACGACTACGGGCGAGCCTATACGAGGCCGAGGCCCAAGCAAGCGAAACGCTTGGGACGCCCTGTGTCGTGTCCGAGACCGGCAGGGAGGTCTCTGAATGGGATCCCACCATAGGGAGGCACCGAGCCACCGAGGCCCAGCGAACGGCCTCGGCACCCACTAGAGAAACCCTCCGGTACTCTTGGAGCGCGTCTCCGGACCGCTAGCCGACCCCCAGCGAACGGGGTACGGGCCTCCACTCGGACTTACCCGATAACAGCTCACCGGAAATGCCGTCGCTCGCGCCCACCGAGGGTAGCGTGGCACATTCCACCCCTCCTTCCGAGCGAAAAGGAAGCGCGAGGGTCGAACAAAAAGTCAGGAGAATCCCTGACGGCCCTCTTGCTCCGCGCAGAGGCTAAGGGACTCTTCCTGCGAAACATTGCCGAGTCCCAGCGACTTGGGCTCGCACACGAGGGGGCTCGGCAATACAAACCCTCCTTCCAAGCGAAAAGGAAGCGCGAGGGTCGTTCAAAAAGCCGGGAGAACTCCTGACGGCCCTCTTGCTCCGTGCAGAGGCTAGGGAGCTCCTTCCGCAAAAGACACCGAGGCCCCACGACCTAGGCTCGCACCCGAGGGGGCCTCGGCCGACAGACCCTCACGCGCGAGGGGCGAACCAAAAGCCAGGGGGACCTCTGACCGCTCTCTCGCTCCGTGCGAGAGACTCGGGGGCTCCTCCTGCAACTTTGCCGAGACCCAGCGGCTCAGGCTCGCACACGAGTGGGCTCGGCAAACAGCCCCCGTCCGAGCGAAAAGGACGTGAGGGAGACGGACAAAAAGCCGGGAAGACCCCTGACCGCCCTCTCGCTCCGTACGGAGGCTCGGGGGCTCTTCCTGCACCCGAGATAAAGACAAGCGAACCAAGCCCGTTACGGTCCAGGGGTTCGAAGGCTGGGCCCCCAGGGGTTTCGACAGCCGCCCCAGGGCAAAAGAGTCAGGGACGACTACGGGCGAGCCTATACGAGGCCGAGGCCCAAGCAAGCGAAACGCTTGGGACGCCCTGTGTCGTGTCTGAGACCGGCAGGGAGGTCTCTGAATGGGATCCCACCATAGGGAGGCACCGAGCCACCGAGGCCCAGCGAACGGCCTCGGCACCCACTAGAGAAACCCTCCGATTCGCCCGAGGCCCCCTCGCCGAGGCCGCTTCACCCGAGGCCCCCTCGCCAAGGCCTCAGAAGAAGTACTGATTCTCCGACTCGCCCGAGGCCTCCTCGCCGAGGTCTGCAATTCTCCGACTCGCCCGAGGCCCCCTCGCCGCTGACCTCGGGCGACCCCCCCACCAAAGGCCTCGGCCGACCCCTTCTCTCGTCGTAGGCCTCGGCCGGGCCACCGATCCTCCGTCTCGCGCGAGGCGGGCATGGCAGCACTCCGCTGCCTCTTCCTCCTCCCGTCCCTCTGACAAAACGTCGTGTCGCATTAACTTAGCCGACTGCTGCCCCTGACATCAGCCGCATGCTCGGCACAGTACAGCAGAACGACTGACGGGACAGGAGGCAGGACTGGGCAGGGGTTACCCGCCACTGTGCCAACCACTATACGCGTGGTTGCCGCCCATGCCTCACTGTGCTGCCGACTCCTGCCCCGAGAACAACGCAGCATGGGGAGCCACGTCTGGGCTACTGTGGCCTCGGAATCAGTACCCAGGACCTATAATTCTCTCCAGGGCCTCGGCAGTCTGCTGCGGGGGCTCAGCAGCCTAAGGATCCATGTCCGTCAGGCCCCCCGCGATGGCTCGGCCTCGGCACTTGCAGAGCCGTAGCCCCCTACGACATCATCACACGATGACCAGCACATCGCCCGCCATGTCCTGCGTCAAGCTGTACGGGAGCCTCACTATGCCCAAAACCGAGTACGACAGGCGCATCACTTCTGCATGACAAGGACGGGGGCACTCCATCAACCATGCCATGAACAGTGGCCGGCTACAGGGCTCGAACACGCCACCTCTATTAATAAAGCGTTAGGTAGCAATATGTGTACGTCCCAGTTTCTCCCTTAGAGTATAAAAGGGAGGGACTGGGGCCATTTCTAAGGACAGAGGAACGAGCAGAAAGACGAACACACCGATAGAACTACACACTTCTACGCTGTTTGAGAACAACGCCTCAAACAGCCCGCACCACCCTCGCCGAGACCTGGGGCTAACCCCCTCTCTCACCTAGCTTGTAACCCCCTACTACGAGCACTCCGGTGCAAGGAATATAAGATCGATCTCTCAGACTGGACGTAGGGCCTCGATTGCCCGAACCAGTATAAACCTTGTGTCTCTTTGCATCACCATCCGGGATTAGGGGCACGCAGCACAAATTCACTCGTTGGTTGAGGGACCCCCGGTTCCAAAACACCGACACCTTCGGAGGCTCGTCTTCCACCAGACACTAAGCACCCCAAAAGCACGCTACATTGGACGAATTCTGTCGAGCACACCCTAAGGGAGAACTCGAATAATCCACGTTTTTCCTCCAGGATCCAATAATGAGAACGAATTTATAATACTTTGTCCATTTTATACAACCAGAGTTCTTAGAAATACATTATTACAGTACCAAATTCAGAGTGCAGAATTTAAATAGTGGAATTACAATAAACATCTAACGGTAGAATATAAGGATTCGTCTGTGCCCACTAGAAGAATCCTCCACACAACATCTATCCTTTAAGCTACACCTGCAACAGGGTAAATAAACCCTGGGTACACAATGTACTCGCAAGACTTACTTGACTAGTGGGAATAATTTCCTGACTCCAAATGATATGATGAGCTTTATGGTTTGCTGGGTTTTCTTTTTGCGAAAAGCAATAGTAGTAGTGAATCTGTATGTATGTTTCTTATTAGCAATCTTGATTAGTTCATTATCTAACCTTTCTAGGTAAGCACCTATTCTACTTTTAAGCAAGAGTTGAGCAAACAAATCCATTTCACCATCTTTTATCTTTTAGTTCTTACTACGGTGCTAGATTATAGACAAGTCATACCGGATTACCTGGCGATTCACAAATCAATGTGCCCAGCTGGGTATCCCGAAACACATGCCCTACTTGTACCCTAGGCACAAGTAGGACCAACTCATCACTCTCCTGTCAAGGGGTCTAGGTCCCCGTCCAAACTTGGACTCCAAGCCCCCACACCTGAGTCCTGGACTTAGTGTGGTGCTTAGACCTCCACCATCCCCGGCCCCAATCAGTCGATCTGAAAAGAGCCAAAACCCACGATAAGAGAGCAACGAGCCTTCCCTGCTCCTATAAATAAGTATGTGCTCAAGATAATAAGTCTGTGACCTGACTAGAATCTAATGCAACGGCCGGTCCTTAACCAACACGGACAGGGAAAATAGTGTAACCAAGCTATGCCCCGTTAGCCACGGGACATAACCTCTTACACCCACTAATACCTACTAATATCCCTGCCCGGTCTTTATTTCTTTTCACCATTTTATCATGAGTGATAATAATAATCACCTATTGTGAGTAACGACATGTTACTCATGCGTGAAATTTTTGTATTTTGGTCCCTTTTGAAAACATTTTTTACAAAAAGACCTATGTCAAAACGTTTGCTGAAAATAGACCATTTTAGGCGTCTTAGAACATGACGCCAAGGTATAAGGGTCGGCATCGACTGACACGACGCTGAGGTCTTGCCACGTCACAGACGACCCCGGTCGACGGCGACACGGTGGCGCATGGGGTCCAAAACGTCGGCGTTGTGTCAGCCAACGCCACAGGCCGAACCTCGGCGCTGTGGGACTACACGTCGAGCTATTGGCACCATCCGGCGCGCGGCCCAACAATGCTTCGGGGCCCAATAGCTCGGCGTGGGGTCACTTAACGCCGAGCCACCAGACTCGGCACGGCCTGACCAACACCGAGGTCTAGACTCTTGATGCTGCGCCGCGGCCCCCTTCTTCTTCCTCCCTCCATTTTGAAACCGCTGGCTCTCCTCTCTGTTCTTCTCCCCCACGCCCCCATGAAACCCTAGCCCCCAAATGCGACCCTAGGTGCCCAGATTTCATCTCCCGAAGCTTCCTCGAGGTAATGGTCCCTCCCCTCCTCCAATCTATCCACGTAGATGTACTTGCATTGTCTCTAATCATGTGGAATCATGGGTGTATGGTGTTTTGTATATGTGTATTTGCATTTGCAAAATGTATAGCTTAGGTTGATTGAGTGCATTGTTGTTTAATTATTTTATGTGCTGAACATGTTAGGTTAGTTTGGTTTCTAGTTATTTTGGTCATTAGGGTTCTTTGTTTATTGTAGGTGTCATGAGGGTTAGTTATTTGTTGGTCATTAGGGTTAGTATGTATTTTAGTTATTTGTTGGTCAGTAGATTTCAATTTTTTATGACTAGAACGTTTTGCCAAGGTACTCCTCTTTCCCCTCCTTCATTTCATCTATTTAGATTCGGTTGTTTGTGTTTTTTTTTGAACTTGGCATTATAGGTTTGGTTCATGTTCATGTCATTCATGCAATGTATGGTGGTTCAAATGATTGAATGACCCAAATCATTTGAACCACCATACATTGCACGAATGACATGAACATGAACCAAACCTATAATGCCAAGTTTAAAAAAAAACACAAACAACCGAATCTAAATGGATGAAATGAATGAGGGGAAAGAGGAGTACCTTGGCAAAACGTTCTAGTCATAAAAAATTGAAATCTAATGACCAACAAATAACTAAAATACATACTAACCCTAATGACACCTACAATAAACAAAGAACCCTAATGACCAAAATAACTAGAAACCAAACTAACCTAACATGTTCAGCATATAAAATAGTTAAACAACAATGCACTCAATCAACCTAAGCCATACATTTTGCAAATGCAAATACACATATACCAAAACACCATACACCCATGATTCCATATGATTAGAGACAATGAAAGCACATCTACGCGGATAGATTAGAGGAGGGGAGGGACCATTATCTCGAGGAAGCTTCGGGAGACGAGATCCGAGCACCTAGGGTCGCATTTGGGGGTTAGAGTTTTGTGGAGGCCGTGGGGGGATTTGGGAGACAGAGAGCCAATGGTTTCAGAATGGAGGGAGGAAGAAGAAGGGGGCCGCGGCGTGGCTTCAAGAGTCCAGACCTCGGCGTTGAGTCGGGCCGCGCCGAGTCTGGTGGCTCGGCGTTAAGTGACCCCACGCCGAGCTATTGGGCCATGAAGCGTTGTTGGGCCGCCTAGGCCACACGCCAGATGGTGCCAATAGCTTGGCGTGTAGTCCCATAGCGCCGAGGTTCGGCCTGTGGTGTTGGCTGACACAACGCCGACGTTTCAGACCCCATGCGCCACCATGTTGCCGTCGACCGGGGTCGTCCGTGACGTGGCAAGACCTCGGCGTCGTGTCAGTCGACGCCGACCCTCATACCTTGGTGTCATGTTCTAAGACGCCTAAAAATGGTCTATTTTCAGCAAACGTTTTGGCATAGGTCTTTTTGTAAAAAATGTTTTCAAAAGGGACCAAAATACAAAAATTTCACTACTCGTGCTACCGATAGCCTAAGCATAGCAGCTACTCGACCTATGCTAGTATGACTTCATAGGATAGATATAATTATGCAGGTGGTTTTCATAAAATGCCTGTAACGTAAATGCACATCACATATATATATTCAGTGCTTAATCAAAATAAAGGTTATGTACCGGGGCTTGCCTTGGGCAGGCGCGGTGTCAGCTCAGTCAGTCTGTGGTGGCTCTAGGACCTCCTCCTGCACGAGGACCTCCTCCTTGTACTCTTCAATCACCTCTTCATACTCCTGCTCGCCCTCGATCACGAACTCCAAGAAACTCACTTTCTATATGCATGCAATGACAATGCAACGCTCAATATTAAGGCAACATGAGTTCTTAAAATAAGAATACATCTACTAATCCACTAAGGTAGCTCTAATGACTAAGATACCAAGCTAATCATCATTCCCATCAAACCAGCAGGGTTTCACCTACAAGTGCTACTTAGCAACTAAAATATATTCTTACTTTTATTAATGATTTCCTATATACTACAACAAGGAGTACTTAGCTATCATATTTCTCAACCAATTATAAGGCTACAAAAATTACAGCAAGCACATAATAATACAATGAATCTACTATAAAAATTTTATGGTCAAAGCTATTACCAATTTGCCACAAAAATTCCTATAAATACTAACCTAAATAATACCAAACACTCATAAATGATTTAATAGGCGCTGCTATCAACAATTATATATATGAACTAAATACACTAACAGATAGAGCACAATTTTAGGAACCTAACAAAATTGGTTTCATAATTTTTGGACACCCACAAGATTTTATATTAATTATCAAAGATCAGATCAAAACTTATTTAGAAAAGCATTTACTAATTTGGTAAGAAAAAGGAAAACGCAAACAGCCAAGCTCGTCCCACGGCCAGCAGCCGACCCACGTGGGGTGGCCACGCGCGCACTAGTACTCTTGCAAAACACCCTTGAGCTACCAGCAAATCAATCCACACTCCACACGACTATTTCTAGATAGAGAAACTTTGCAACAAGGCCCTCTCAGTCTTCCCTCTTTGCATCGGCCAGGTCCCCGTGGTCACCTCCGCGAGCACCAGCATGGCGATAGTAGAATTGGTGCTCCCATCGGCCACCGGGACCTCCCTTGCCCAAAATAAGAGACCGACGCTCGCCTAGGGGTTGACGTGAGTCACCGAGCGGAGGTAGAATGGGCGGGGACACGTTCGGGTGCTCCCTCCACGGTGGCAGACACCCTACGGCGGCAGTAGCCGCGTTTCGATGAGCCTAGGAACAACAGAGGTGATAGAAACAATGGGTGAGCATCTGCAACTCACCCCGCAGCTACCCGTGGTGGTGGCTTGGCTAGGAACGGACCAGGCGCGTCTGGCCACGTGCGCATGGCAAGCCCAGCGATGGACTGCCATGGTGTGGCCACGTCAGCGATGCCGGAAGGGCAGTGGTGGTGCAAGTGCGGTGCGCAGGGTGACGTGGAGGTGGAGACGAAGCTAATGGTGTGGATGGCTGGCTGGCTCAATCAACACTAGGGGACGAGTTTGCCATCCGCCTCGGTCGAAGGTGGCCTTAACGGCTTAGTGGCGAGGGAAACAGCCAATTGGAGTTTGGTCAGGCTCAATTAAAGGCCAAAGAGGACTGGGTGATAGCAGGACTCCCATACTAGCACCTGGCGAGAGAAATTGCATTGAAAATGACCAGGCGCTGTGGATTTGGCTTTGGCACAACTCATCCTTGGCGTCAGTAAAGGCGCGCACCAGAGATGAAGAGTGGGGATAGCTTGGTGTGTTGCGTAGCCATTCAATAGAAAAGAACAAGGTGAGAGGGTGGACAACTACACGTGCAGCGCAGGGCAAGGCCGGTAGCGGCTTGGTACGTTGTGCCACGTGCGGGAGCTCCACGTCACCTCGACAGGGCACGGTCGACCGCTAGCGGGGACATGTGCGCGTGCGAAAGGCAGCGACCTCGATCCCGTACCGATGTAGCACCACCGGAGCAGAGGGAGGGGGCAAGCGCCAGTCATGGCAACCATGTGTGTGGCGGTGTGCGTGTAGCGGTGTGAACGGCGATAGCGGCTGGCGGAGCAGGACAGAGGAGCGACGACGTGATGGTGCATGTTTAGGAGCTAGCGGCGGGGTAGTTGTGTGGCAGTAAAGCGGGGTAGTTGTGTGCTAGGGCTATTGGTCACAGCAGCTAGCCGAGCGCGGCTAGGCACGTGTGCACGGGTGGTCGACGTGTCGACGACTTGGCTCTGGGACGCGATGACCGTGCCTACGCGAGGAAACCGACCGAGGCGTGCCATGCACGCTTTTTAACGCGTCCAAAACAACTAATCGGTTGGTCAAACACCCAAACCATCTTCACCATACTTTAGAGTGTACATTAGGCTACTAAAATAGGCCATGACACTACTCTACTTCTTAATTATATTTTTCTACAAAAATTGATGAACAAAGCAATGTCTACTCTTTCTAAAGTTCAAGAAATTTTCTAAGTTCTAATTGGATTTCTATTTCTAGTTGCATTTTCAAGCTATTGAAATTTGTACTTAACCCAATTATTTCTCTACACAAATTATTTCACTATCAACTACGATCCTTAGACTTCCAACTTTATTTAGGTCTCATGTATGTTCTATAGTGTTTTCATTCAATAAAAATTCACAAATATCCTTACTTGATAATTTCATAAGTCGCGAACAACATTTCATTTTAAGTTTTTATGGTTCATTTAAAATACACTGCTTCACGTGTTCATATTATCACATATAATAACATTTAAACATGATGCTTATGATATGTTTTAGTAAGTGATTTACGGTGTAACACCGAGGGTGTTACAGTGGATAGGAAGGCAAGGCGAAGCTAGTAGTGCAGGTGAATTGGTTCGAGGTGGCGGTAGGAGGGTTGCCATCGACACCTGCCGATCACGGCCTTATCGGCCCGACGACGGGGAAAGCTCTAAATTAGAGCTTGGCAGTGCGTGCTTCATGGCTGGGTGGGGTTGGACAGTTGGAGAACTCACTGGCGGGGCCGTAGATGGACAGAATTGATTGGAGATGACCTCTTGCTGTCTAACATGCTAGCGCGGCTCTGACGGCGGTAGCAGAGGGAAAGAGGGACGGGTCTGAACTTTGGCCATCCTCACCTTGGCAGCTAGCGGTCAACCAGACTCGCGACCGTGCCTGTGCACTCGCTACGCGACATGTGACTAGACCACGTGCGCGTGCAGGGAGGCAAGTGGGGGTGCGACCTGCGCGGCCGCAGCGCCATTAAGGCGAGGCGACGGCGCGAGCGTAGCCAGGACAGCCCATGTGCCCACAATGGTAGAGCGAGCGGCAGCAGCGCAGGGTAGCAGTGCATGAACACAACGACAAGGTGATGGCGCTGGCAGTGGCTTCGTCGCGGTGCGGGGCGGGGCAGGCGGCAGCAGCAGCTCGATGCGGTGGGGTTAGCGGCGGCCGGGCCATAGCCAGGCCAGAGGCAGCCATGGCCGGCCACGCACGGCAGCGTGCACACACGCGACCAGCGTGGTGACACCAAGCGCCCGAGCTTGGTGACCACGTCCACCTGGTGAGCCAACCTGAGAACGTGTCGTGCATGCAATTTAAAGCGCTAATAACAACTTAACGGTTGCTTTAGGAACCAAACTATCTTCACCATGCTCAAGATGGCATATGAGGGTACCAACCCGAGCTAAAACACGACACCACCTCCTAACTCAATTTCACAAAATAAACCACCAAACTTTGTATTGTCTTGCTGCTTATAAACTTGAAAATATTCTAAATCTTTGAGCTGAACCTGATTCCAAGTTGAATTTCTAGGCTATTAGAAATGTTGGATAGCAATGTTATTTTTCCACGGCAAGTATTTCATTATCATCTACAAGTTCATATTCCAAACTTTATTTAAGTGCTACATATATGTTCTACTAGGTAGCCTGCCCGTGAGTTGCTACGGGATAACTAAATTTTTATACTAAAAACACACAGATCGCACGATAAGATAACAATAATGTGAAATTAAATACCGACGTTAAAGTAACATTTAATCCAAAAAAACAAAGTTCATGAAATTAACATAGTCACGGAGAGCGTGGCATCGCAGGCTCACCAATTCTACTGTATAGACCTTTTCATACGTTGCAACGGGAACAAATAATGCCCTGATAATTTGAGCATGAACGTGTTATATGGTTAAAAAAATGATAATACGAGCATGATGTTCAGAATGTCAATATTTCAAAATGAATTTTGTGCATGGCTCAAATTATCATCGATGGTTTGCAATCATTAAGGTATGTATTTATAGTATTGTACATTTGTGCAAACGCACATAAAAGTTCATATCACCCTAACAAGATTAATTGATTCCTCAGCCTTTTAGAACTAACAATTTCTTTGAATTATCAGTTGTGCGTGGGGATGGCATGCTGCGCGTGGGATGCAGCCAGGAGCGTGGGATCGTACGTAGGCAGATCGATGACCCAACATTGGATTGTCGCACCAAAATGGTGCCCACTTTTAGTCTTTTTAGTGGTGAGAGATCGAGGCTTGCAAGAATAAGAAACACTCAATTTGAGAAAGCAAACCATTCCGGTACCTCGCATGAGCATAACTCCCAATGCCGCTTTGATGGAAAGTTTAAATAAATTTCTACAATCTTAAACTTATCAAACTTTGCATGATAACCATTTAATGTTCTCTACACCAATAGCCTAACTGCAGTCTCAAAATATTGACAACACAACATTAATATTCACATAGGTGTAACTCCTGCATCTATCATCGGAAAACCATTGCCGGCAATTAGTCCCCAATGATATCCACAGCTTTGTAATTATAAGTTTTTGCAGAAAAAATGTTTTCATTACCTAATAATCGAGAAATAGAAACATAGTGAAGATCCATCCAAAAATAAACAGTTCTATTTGTAACAAATCTGGTGTTACGAGGTCATTTAGCGTCGCGAGTTAGGCCTAAGTAAAATTTCCGAAAGCGAGTTTCTTGGATTTTTTATTTAAAATGTACTTAATGTGATAAGTGAATCCTGTGTGGCTTAGTTCCGTGGACTCCAATAAACGCTCAAGTTAATTGCTCAGTGCGTAAAGGTGTTGAGGGATGTCGAACGACAATCCTAGCCAATGGATAGCGAACGGTTTGTTCTATTAGATTAAGCATGAAAAGCAACTTTTATAAATAAAATAAAATCCATTAATAAATAGAACAATATATATAGCTTTTGAATCTAATTTAAATTCAAACTTGTTGAAAATCTCCTTGTGCCTAAATGTTGCTAATTGTCAAAATTAGTAAACCGATAGAAATATTTGTAGGTATATATATATATATATATATATATATATATATATATATATATATATATATATATATATATATATATATATATATATATATATATATATATATATATATATATATATATATATATATATATATATATATATATATATATATATATATACTCACGTGTTTATTTTGATAAGCACGCTCAATTGAAAAGCTTTGGTCTAGTGACATGTTTATGTTTACGTATAGACTCGTTTTAGTCCTTGTGATAATTGGTAACGTACCCGCGACACAGTTGTCCATCTAGCCGCTTCATAATTCACGTGATTGGTGTGAAAGCGCGTAGCAGACGAGAGATAGCGCAACAGCTCTGCATGCTTCATTTACTTTTTTTGGCATGGTGTGCAGCGTACTCGCCTAGCATTGCAATTATGCACCGTCCAGCCATCGCGGCTCGGCATTGCAAAGCCTCCCCATCCGACCGTATCTAAACTAGTCCACTACGCCGGGCGACTGAAATAGGTGCACGTGGTCCTACCCATTTTCCTGTGCTCGCCGCTACTAGCCACGTTGTGCTGTCCCATCCTGCTTCCCTTGTTGTGCTTGAAATTGGTGGCGAGCACGCACGCGTCTCCTTGCTTTTCCTCTTGAGCTTGTCTGCCTCTGCTATCCTTTCGCATTCACGCCATGCCACCATTTCCTCTACCGCTGTCGTGTTGCACCATGGACGTGTCGTCCCATCTTGGTACCTCACGCCATGTTTTCGTCGAATTGAGGCCACCCACCCGAGCTAGGCGACGTGTTCATGGTGCTTATCCCTGCAGCAGCCGCAGTGCCTCCGTCGTCGGCCTTGCCCCCTACCCTCGTGTACACGCGCTCTGCGCACTAGCGCAGCCGCGCTCTCGCTCCCTCTGCTGGCCATGCTGAGCCCCTTGCACGCCTCACTCCCATGCTAGTCCTATAGTTTCCTCCCTTCCCCACTCCTCGTGCCGTAGCGCCGTCGTGGCCGTGCCCCCATCGCTGGCTACCGCTTATGTAAGCGAGCAAACCTCCATGGCTTCGCCTCGCCTTGCCGTGTCCCACAGCGCCACCCTCCCTCTTCTCCAAATTTGTCATCCACGAAGAGCCCCCCTCTAATCCCTTGCACTCACTGGTGTCTAAGGTCCATAGCTTGCCAGTGCAGTCGATCGTGGGGTAAGTCGTCCACCGGTGAGCTCGCCCGAAGCCTCGCCGTCGCCGCTAGCCACCATGGGCGCCGCACCAAGCTCGGCCATGAACCCTCCTATCCCTTCTCTTTTTCTTTGATCTTCTCGGTGTTATTGCCCTGTATTAATGCCTCGGACTCGTCTGCGACACAGGTTCGTCGGAGCTCCCGTGGTTCGTCGGAACGATGATGATGCCGCCGTTGCGCCAGCTCGGATCCACCCCGCACGTGGCCAACCATATCACCAAGCTCCATGGTCTCATCCAGCCCTTCCTTCTAGCTTATGGTGAGCCCCTTATACTCTTAAGGCATCCGGTTTAACTAGTTGAGCCCTAGGAATGCCCAAACGCCTTTGTTGCCGGTGATTAACTGGGCTGTCATGGTCGCTAACCATGACTGGCACTATCCCAACTTCCTCCAACCCAAACGATCATCACGATCGACCCTAGCTAGTTTCTACTTCATTCCCTACCCCTCCATTTACCCAGTGTTGCCGCACCCATGCCGGAGTGTGTGCGCCGCCATTGGTGCATCACGCCGACGCAGGCAGTCACGCCCTACCCACTGTCGGGTGACTTGGCCCCTGGGTCGCTCTCCACGGCCGTGTTGTCTCCACGTGGGGGCCTGCGCGCCTCGTCGCTCACCCTGCGTCGCCAGCGAGTCCCTCAGCCAGAACCGGTGCTGGCCAGCCATGACTTGCTACGCTACTCTACTTTGGAGTCACTCGGGGACCGTGATTTGTAAATATAAACAATTACAGGGTGCTTATTGCAAAATACGTGACTCGAATGAATAGTTTTTGTGGATCTCAGGGTGAATAGAGAAAAGCACGAGGTTCTTTCTACAAAATGTGCATCATGCCTATGGGCTCATCCGTGCTGGGCCGGCCTACCGCCGTCGTGCCTGCGCCGTGCGTGGGCCATCGACTGTCCTGGCTGGGCCGCTCGCGCCGTCCCTGTGTTGGGCCATTGGCCTGCCTGCCGCCAGGGCTATCGTTTGCGCTCGCCCACTGGGCCAGCCGGTCATTGCCGCGCCTAGGCTGCTGCCGCGCTCCCGCTGGGCCGGCGTGGTACCACCGGTCTCCACTAGGCCAATTTGGTGGCTGCTAGTCCCTTCGGTTTTATATAACAATTAGCTAATTTAGTTTCGGGAATGGACTTGTGAAATCAATATAAATTTGTGTAGTTGCCCAAGAATGATGAAACTAATTTTGTTAAGTTTCAAAAATCATGATCTACCTGTTAGTATATTTTATTCATATAGTTTGATAATATTCTTGGAAGTTATATAATTAATTTAAGGTACTTAATATTATAAAAATATAAATTAATAGGAATTATTGTGATAAATTGGTAATAGTGTTGGATCTGAAATGTTTACAGTAAGCTCCTAGCAATATTAGGTACTCACTATAATTTTTGTGGCTCCAGAATAATTAGCTTACTAGATTAATAATGATGCCCTATTTCGAATAATGATTAAATCGATAGAATGGAATAAAGAAACAACTTGGGTTTATATAACTAAAATAATTATTGGGAAATAACGTCTTTTTCGACAACATGGATATGTAGCCCAAGTGCGGTCATCGTTAGAACTAGCTCGTTAGCTTGTGAGGCGTGATCGGGTTTCTAAGCACTTCAGCTGTCGTTGATTATTTACATCTATGCATTTGTATCAATGCATATCATATAGGTACGATGATGGATCAACGGATCAATTGAAGGATGATTAGGAATCTGAATATGGTGTAATGGTATTCTCTCCAAGAGATGATGCAATGGGCTTGCTATTCAGTTGATGGTGGATGATCTGAAGATGCAGATACTAACTTTTTAATATATATCTTACCCAGGCAAGCCCTGGTGCATAACCCCTACTTTTCTACAGTTTAAATTATATTTGTGCATTAAGTTTTAAGGAGTTAAATGAAACCCACTTGCATATATATCTTTATCCTATGAGTCTTACCAGTATTATAGGATCGTGTAGATTGCTATGCTATAGGACTTCGGTAGAAGTCGAGTGATTGCCTGTCACTCGTGAGAGATAGAAAATATATTACTGTATTATTATTACTTGGAAAATATAAATGGTGGAAAGGAAAAATGGTGACCGGGCAGGGATATGCTTTGGGTATTGATGGGTGTAAGAGGTTGTGTCGCCGCGGTCGTGGGGCATAGCTTGGTTACACTGCTTTCCCTATCCATGTCGGTTAAGGACTGACTGTTGTATAAGGCTCTAGGCAAGTCACAAACTTATTATCCCAAGCACATACTTGGGTATGGGCGCTTAGAAGACTTGTTACTCTCTTGTCATGGGTTTTGGCTCTTTCTGGACTGACTGTCATGGTGGTTTTTGGGTTAGGAGGTCCTTGCACCGCACTGAGTTTGGGACTCAGGGGCGGAGGCTTGGAGTCCCAGTTTGGACGAGGACCTAGACCCCATGATAGGAGGGTAGTGGGTTGGTCCTGCTTGTGCCTTGGGTACAAGTAGGGTGTGTGTTTTTGGGGTACCCAGCTGGGGACATTGATTCACGAATCGCCGATGTTGCGGTACGACTTGTATACGGTTTAACATCGTAGTAAGAAAGGAAAGATGAAAGATGAAAAAAGGAAATCCGATTGCTTACCACCTGCTTGAAAGTAGCATAGGTGCTTACATAGAATGGTTAGTTAATGAACCAATGCGGCTATTAATAAAAAAATCGAATATAAGGACGCACGCTTAGTAATGCTTCCTGCAAATGCAATAAACCCATAAGCCAGATAGCCTTGTATATCCTTGGAGTCTTTTCTTTCCTTCTATCGGGTAAGTCTTGCTTAGTACAATTGAGTACTTAGGGTTTTATTTCTCCCTGTTGCAGGTAATAGGTGGATGCTAGAGATGACTCTTGTGTGTGGATTCCTCCTAGTAGGCTCAGAGAGGATTTCCTTTATGCCGCGATCATAATCTCTATTTATAACTCTTATGAATTGTTTTTATAAATGAAAGTTTTATAATCTGTTGCCATAGTTTATATATTAATGCTTTATCATGTCATGAATTGATATTTATTTCCGCTACAATTCTGATCATCTGATTATATTTTGTTGTTAACTTAAATTGTTCATAACTCTGATAATATGATTACTTTCCGTTGTTATAACAATACATATTACTCTCTGATGTTGTATTAAAAGTGATGTAAGAAATTATTAATAATGTTGTAAGCTTTATTCTCTCATTTGTGATCCTGATGGAAAAATGTGGATTTTCGGGTTCTCCCCTAGGGGTGTGCCCGACAGAACCGAGTAATTTGGTGTTCTCCCTTGGGTGCTTATTGTCTAATGGAAACGAGCACTCCTGGGAGGCATTGGATTAGGCTGGTTCTACCACACTATTGGAGCAGTTCCATTGGAAATGAACAATTTTCATGCAGTTAGTACAGCCATAGACGAATGCTCCCGAAAAACAATATCGTAGGAGTACTTTTTGGTAGACAACTTACATCCTGTTCTTTGGAGCAGAGAGAACAGATCACCTGTAGAATAGTTTTAGTGAGTCCACAATCTTGATTCATGTGATTTCAGTGACAAATGGGAACAGTTACTGAAATCGTTATCTAGAAAAGCAACCATGCTTTGTCCATGGCCACTCAGATATTTCTTTAACGAACGGAACGGATAATATGATTCCATGAATCTAAGTATTGAAACAAAGATAAATCATAAAACTAAAAAATAAATCAACTATATCTAGCACAACCCAAACATTCATATCTAGGTCATCCATGTGTGTGATTCAATAGATAGATGCACTTTAATAGATTATGTTTCTCCATTCAGAAGTGGAACAAGTCCTCTGATAGAATTAACCCGAAATTTAAGATGGTCCTCGTTAGACCATTTGCTATCATCTTAATAGATCAACTGAATCATTTGGGGAAATCAAGTAGGACGTCTCCTGCCCTGCCTCCATGTGTAGTCCCATTAGTGCTTCCCACGCTGCAACTCTAAAAGTTGTAGAAGGGACAACTTGTTGGGTTGCTTTGTGCTTTTCCACGCTGCCACTCTGCGCCAGTCATTGAGAACGTGGTACGGATGCCACGTTCCACGTCCCGGGAACGTGCGTTTCCATTCCGGGAAAGGGATCAGTTTCATCCCGACAGTGGAAAACCCTTTCTCAAGGAGCGTTTCGGAGCGTACCACATTCCTCGATCCTCATTCCACGATCCTATCATTCGAGGAATTTGATTAAAAAGAACAAAACACAAAAGAGTAAAATACAAAACAAGATAAAATTTATAAAAAATAAAATAGAATATTTTTTCACTGAGCTCTGTGATAGCCAAAATCCTTGTGATTCTATGAACAATAATATGATGTTTCCACCTTTTGGGCAATGGGATAAAAAAACACCTGCTAATCTAATAGATTGTGTCCCTTGGATTTTCATAAACTAACTTATTCAGTTTTGATGCCAAGGCCGGAAATTAGGCTTCCTGCATCTAAAAAAAATCTCTGATTCAGTTTTATGTTAAGCTCAACAAGCCAACTATTGTTCAATTTTGTGTTAAGCTCAACAAGCAAACTTTATGAATAATGCCTAAAAGCTACAATAGTGAACCTATGTCATAAGAGCACCACAAGCTGTCAAACTCCAGATCACCCTCATTTGCCCTCAGCTTTGTTGCATAGAGTCCTTACAAAATTTCTGAAGATAAAGCCCAGCTATTTCACCCCAAATTAAAGTTCATTCTGGTAATAACCCTTTCATTAAGGAATAAGGGCCTAGAATGTGGAAAATGTGCAAAGCAATGATAGTTGATAATTAAAATTCCGTAGTATGCATAGAAAAAACCACACTGCAATATCATTAATCATTAGGCCATCATCATCACTGTAGACTATAGAGGCACTTTGTTGTGCTTCTCACAGCACAAGCAAACTAACTGTGCCAAGTGGCCACCATTTTCACAAATGAGAATGGTACATTTAACAGGAAACATACAATACCTTGTTAACAAGATTCTCAAACACTTTTGATCCATTTTACTCAATGTATCTTTGTGCAGCTGAAATTACATCATCATGCCTACTTGATTCATCCTTCATTGGAATATACCAGAAGCACACAAACTTGCTGATTTACAATCATTGGCCTCACAAAATGCTCAAATACATGTGCACCTCCATTAAACCATGGCAATACTAACCAGTAATTGAGAAACGGTTTTGCGTAAGACCAGAAAGGGAGCCTACAAAGTGCAAAAGTTATGCCTGTGATGAGCATTTCCATTCATCTCATGATGTATCCAAAAAACTTATCAGCCAAATCATGAGAGAGCACTATAGCATTGAACGATGAAGTGCAGTACTAAACCAGAGATGGTCAATAGCAAAGAAATGAAGGTAAGATGGAATGTGCACATAAAACTAAAGCTATGATGAAATATGCACTTGTGTAGAAAGTTTGTTGTTTTTATCCATTTGAGTACTTGAGCGAAGGTGAGCCCGAATAGAGTGATGAATGAGTACAACACCCAGTACGTGAGCCATTGCTGATCATCCACAGTAGATTTTTTTTAAATTGCTTTAACAGAGGCATACCTGTGAAAAACGTCTAATGAGGTAAAACAAAAACAATAACCATCAAATAGAAGGCAGTTAGCGTCTATATGTTTATCTAAAAGTTTATAGGATCAACTTACAAATGATACACAAGTGAAACTACGGGCCTACAAAGACAAACAAATAGAGGATTAAAAATTCTTCAAATTGCAGCTAAACATTCAGTGATGTTCAAAAACCATAACTACACCTAATTTTCACTTGACTGATAGAAAATGTCACAGGTAAAAGCTATCACATTTAGCAATCAATAGTTAGCCATATTATCTGGATATCACATGCTTATGTATTATCGTGTTTTATAAGGAGAAGCTATCATGATTATGATACTGATATGCAACCGAAGATTCTAGTAATTCTGTAGAAGTTGTAAAACTCGCGGTTCTCCTTCCAGACCTCACCGTCGTCGTACACCTCCTTCTTCCAGATGGGCACAGACGCCTTGAGCTCGTTGATGATGTAGCGGCAGGCCTCCATGGCATCGGCTCGTCGTACACCTCCTCCTTCCATCTAAGCTTTAATCGTTCGAATCTGAATCTGAAAAGGTTAAAATGGAATATAGTAAAACATAATACAATTTACACAAGAGGGAAACTGATTGTTGGCATACTGACAGTACCTATTTGTATTGAATTATTCCAGAAAGCTTGATTTGCATCTAATAAATTTATAATCGATATTCCAACCAGATAGACATGACCACATGACTAAGTCTGAAGCCTTGATTCCATCACACGACTTAACATGAATCAGTACAAGTAGGAAAACAAATCCAAAAGCCAGGGCAAGTCCTTTCTTTGATCATTTCATTATTCCATATAATAGTTGAGATGGTAAAAGCATGTTCATGAAACAACCAAGCACGCATGGTTAGGTCAATTTAGTAGTAACATGATGTACCTGAAATATACATCCTACTAGGTGGATCAAGCTAAACAATCACATGTTAGCAGGTTGGTGAACAATTCACACTCAAGAGAAAACATGGGAAAAAAATACTACCTAAGGTCTATAAGCATGGTAAACATAGCTAGCCTAATATGAACGTGCTGCCTCCATCACTATTGTATAGATCTATGTGAAGTAACAAAAAGAAAAGGCCATGCTGATTAATTTTCATTCCTTAGATCCCCAATTCAGAAATATTGTATTTCTTTCAAGCTGACATAAAGAAAAGTGCAGCACGATCTGCTTGAGAACAAAACAAGCATCCCCTAATTCAGGCTGGCGAAGGAACCCGCCGCCGCCGGCCTAATCTGGAGTTGTACACTGTCCAACCAATCCAATGCAAGGAATCCAATGCATATCTAGGGGAAGCACGTACCGCTGCTGTTGTTGCTGTTGCTGAGCGTGCGGGCGGGGATGGCGGGTCCTGCTCGCGAGCAGAGATGCAGCACCGGACTCTGTGAGCATAGATGATGTTGCTGCTGCTGCCGAGCACGATGACGAAGGATGACGCCCGTTGTGAGCAGATCCAAGTGCCGCATGGGAGGGGAAGCAGCCGGGGAGAGGGGCAGAACCGGCTGCGTCGGCCACTTCTGGGTTCCGACGGATCCGGGTGGCGCCGTCCTCCTTACTGCAGGCGGGAGGATGTGGATACGACGTCCTCCTCCTTACTACTGCATGGGGCACGCGTGGCGAGGAGGACGTGGATGCGGGCGGGCACGGGCGCAGGGTGGGCGCGATGGGGGCGCGGTGGTAGCGTGGCCAGAATCACGGGAGCGGGTCGACGTTTCTTTCCTTAGGGAGACGGCATAGGGGGCGTGGAGAAAGATAGCACTGGACTGGTAGGCAGGACGATGGACGAATGTCGCACCAAAAAGTATAGGAGATAGTGTTTTTTGTTCAATAAAAATTAATTTTAAATCCTACTTGATACATATGAGTTATGGAATAGCTTCTCATTTAACATTTTTGTTGATCATCTTAAGTTACAAAAATGTTATCTACACATTCCATCAAATGCATTATCACATAAACTATGATGCTCATGACATGATTTGGTAATTTGTTTAGGGCGTAACACCGAGGGTGTTACATTACTCTTGGTATTTGCTAGCACCTAAGCGGACTAGTGGAGGACTAGATGACCTTTGTAGTGGAGTTTCTTGGGGGAAGCTCCTATTGGGTGTGCACGGTTGGATATCTGGTGATCCGGAGTGGAGAAGAGGTATTCACTAATGGCGACTTGAGCCTTGGTGATTCAAGGGAGCAAACACAAGTCTCTTGGCAGCTCTTTGGTGCTCCAACGCGAACTAGGGAAAGTGATACTACTCGATACAACAGGAAAAATCCGGTTGCCTCTTGTCCTTTGTTTCATTATTGCATCACTTTCATGTCTTAGCATAGTGCTTTGCTCTTGTTTGTGTGCTAAAATAATGTGTAACAACTATAATTTCTTTCATGATGAGTGTGCTTAGTTATAGGTTTATTTTTATAACTAAAGATCCACTTCTTAATGTGAATCTTCAATAAGGACATAATTAGCTTGTTGGCTATGCGTGATCTTTTTTGTCCTAAGAGTTCACTATGCAAGTGGATGAGTAAAATTTGTGTCCAATTCACCACACTCTTGAGACCTGTGGTCCTTTCACTAGGCTTGGCTTGCGTTCTCGTATTTTTCTTGTCTATTTTATGAAGAAATAGCATTATCGACTCAGTGTATGGCGATATGTATATTGACAACGAGAACTAATGATTTTATCAATCTCAAGTTTCAAACTTATCATTCGAGAAGTGCTCATAAACATAGGGTGTAGGTACAGTGTATGACTGTACGTGTATCCGTAGTAGTGAGTTTTTTGAGCCTCCGTAGTAGTGAGTTGCTTACCTGTATGTGAGTGTTTTTGTTTATGCTTTGTCGGGGGGAAAATAGCTACGAACTAGCCTACAAGTCTTGCTGACAGGATGGCTGGACCCATGGTTTCCTGGATCCGTAGTTATCCTATTTAGGGCATGCACAAAACGTAGTTTAGATGCTAATAATTATGCCCAAGTACATGCATGTTAATCATGCAATACTACGAGCATCCTCAGCAGGTCTAGTCACCATCCTCGTTTCACCTATCAAGCACAACAACAACACTGTATTGCACTAGCTAGTGGCTTCGATCGAACTTTTGTTCAACCATGAATCATTAGCATTTGCACAAAAGCTTTATTCTGAAACAAAGTGGTGTATTTAATCATAATTCGAATGCCACTAGTACCTGTATAAAGCAGAACAGGGACACCTTTGGTTTGGCTCAAAGCCTCAAACCTGACCCTGCCACTTCCCACTAGAAATGTCTTTTCATAAAGCTTGAATGGAAAACAAAAACATGACAGTATGCAAGTAGCACCTCCAATATTGACTATATCAAAACTTACGTGAAGGCTTATAGTAAGCACAAGTTTAAGGCATTTTGTCATTCTTTTTCAATTGCAGATATTATTTGTTGTGCAGTAAAGTTTCCATTCAGCCTATTTGAACTTGGAGGTTTCGGTTCCACTCTAGAAATATGTGGAATTTAGTTAGCATACACCTTGAAATAGATTTATTTTAATCTTTCGCTTTTTTCTTTTAATTAATTAAACACAACGAAGTGTGCACATCTTATGAAAGATTGTCAAAGTCACCATAAATATCTCGCTTTGGTGTTGTCGATGGGCACAACCATACAAGTCAGAAACTCAATCCTAGGTAAACATGTTTCACCATGAGAAACATAAACAACCAATAGCAAGCTCGCTGTTCTATAAAAGTTTGATGTCAACAAGTTGTATTCAAACCTCTCTAGTGATAAATGCTAATCCCTCCAACGATCCGTGTCAATTATTAGATGAACCAATTCATAGTACACTTCATGGTGCTATGTCTCTACATGGTTAGAAATAGGATGAAACTTAGACGCTGCTGGGATTAAAATTTAAAATTCTATTATTGTAAGCCTAAAAGATAAATCTCGGATGACATGTGGCCAGCCATAGCAACATTAACATATTGTCGGGGACCAATACTAGGTACCCGAAGAGGAGGAGCTAATGACCATCAACATTAACTCATCCGAGCAGTCAAGAGCGCGACTATGGCTCCAACTGCCCCCCACGGCGCGCAAGCTCTGCTTCGCCGGTCTCTGGGAGAGGGACTGCCTCGCCCGACCTTTTGGGTATGTGCTTCGCCTCGCCCGGCCTCTGGGGGAGGACTCCGCCTCGCCTGACCCCGAGGCCGCGGGCTCCGCCTCGCCCGACCCTTGGGCCTGCGCTTCGCCTCGCCCGGATTCTGGAGGAGGACTCCGCCTCGCCCGACCCCAAGGCCACAGGCTCCGCCTCGCCCGACCCTCGGGTTTGCGCTCCGCCTCGTCCGACCTCTGGGGGAGGACTCCGCCTCGCCCGACCCTTGGGTCTGCGCTCCGCCTCGCCTGGCCTCTGGGAGAGGTTTCCACCTCGCCCGACCCCGAGGCCACCGGTTCTGCCTCGCCCGACGGAGACCCATACCATCGCCAACCACTCCAGGTCTAAGCGTATGGGCCTGAGTCAAAGCTCTGACACCAGGGAAGAGACCGGCACGCCCCGATGTAACTCGTGGCCTTGGCGGGCCATACCGGAGGATTCACATCAAGAACAACGTCGGGCGTAACTGTGATGTTCTGCCTAACCTCCATACGAGCACTAACGGGTGCGTCAGTTCACCACGACGTTCGCCAGGACGGAGTGGATTTTCCATGACCGGCATATGACGTCTGCGCATGGCGCTCGTGACGGACAGGACCGCGACGCAAAGTTGTCCCTGTTGACATCTACAAGGTCGGCGGGACCCGCATGAAGGAGAAAAAGGACCCGGCGATCCTGAAGGCCTTCGGCTCTCTCTCTCGTTCTTCTTTTTCCTCCGCTGTAACCCATGCTTTTTCTTGGCCTATAAAATAGAAAGCGGGACGTCCCATAAAGGGCATCGCAACACATCATATCGATTCAGGCTAGATCCGATCGAACCATCATGAACCCATCGAACCCCGAACATACGACTGAGTAGTAATCGAGCTCTCTCAGCATCCGTTTACTTCTTTCACCAGAGACTTGGGACCTGTCCCTCTCTCGTCTGTTTGTAACCCCTACTATGAACTTTCAGTGCTAGTAACATGAGCAACAGCAACGAATTGGACGTAGGGACATTCTGCCCGAACCAGTATAAACCTCGTGTCCTCTAAGCACATCATCCGAGCCAGACGTGCAATATTAGAAATTTACTTGTCGGTGGCAACTCGAAACACCGACAGTTAGCACGCCAGGTAAGGGCCTTTTGCGCGTCTCGACATCCACACCAGACCTCGGATGGCTAGTCGCAACCTCAGCTAGGTCCGGGGCGCGCACTTGGAGAAAATGATGAGGACCTCATGGTAATTATATTTTCTTTGCGTGTGCCAAACCTTAACCACCGGAAAAGCAACGGAGGACAGTGGTGGTGCTTTCCGCGCAACCCTCCATTATAACGCCCAAAATACACGCGGAATAGCAAGAAGCGTGAGCACTTCCCTTATCGTCTCCTCCTTTCCTCCCCCGCAACCCCGATCGAATCGCTCGAACCATTCCCAGGTTTGTGCATCGATCTAGGCTTGCGCCAGGATCCAATTCCACCCCGCTCCCCTTTGAGCTTGTGATCCTCGGAGTCGGAGGAGTTCTTCGCGAGTCTTTTTTCCCCTGATTTCTTTTTTGGCTTATTTGTGCGAGCTTTCTCAAGAGCAGAAGAGGCAGTTTGCAATTCCGATGCACCCAGGCCTCAAGATCCAATTCTGAGGCCTTTTCCGAGCTATCCGCATCGATCTGCGCGAGAGGATGGGTAACGCGGGTAGCAACGGTGGAGGCGCTGCCGCTGGTCACCGCCGTCGGAGCTCCGGCCACGGCCACGGCCACCACCACCAGGCGCCGCCGCCTCCCCAGCCGCAGGAGACTGCGCCCAACCGCTACGTGTTCGCGGCCGCCACGCCGTACCCGCCCCAGTACCCTAACCCCAACCCGCCGCAGTACTACCCGCAGTACGGGAACTACTACCCGCCTCCCCCGCCATCCGTGCCGGTGCCCCTTCCGGCGCCGTACGACCACCACCACAGGCCACCCACCGCCGCCCCCGGCGAGTTCCCGCCCCCGCCCCCGCCCCCCGCCCACCCCCACCACTACCCCGGCTGGGCTGGGCGGTATCCCTCCTGCGGACCGCATCTGCCTATGCCGACGCCCTACGTTGAGCACCAGAAGGCCGTCACTATCCGCAACGATGTCAACCTTAAGAAGGAGACGCTTCGGATCGAGCCTGATGAAGAGTGCCCTGGCCGCTTCCTCGTCGCCTTCACCTTTGATGCCACCGTCGCCGGCAGGTGCTTATTCACTTATTCAGTCCACTTAACATTAAACATATGTTGTATTCTAATCTAATTTGTATTTCATGTGGAGAAATTGCAAATTTAGGACTCCAAACAACGTGCTTTGCAAATATAGGACTCCAAACATCGTCTTCGTAAAAATAACCCTCGAAACGTTGGCTTCTTAATTTCCATGACATTTGGTGTATTAAGACTCTTTTCTCATCTAAATACGTGTATTTCCTTAGGAGATCAGTCTATTGCGTTGCCAGTCATAGAAGAAGATCAATTCAGCATCTGGATGAAATGCAACTACCTTGTAGTATGGCCCCCAGGTCCACTTTCTTGGTCCAAAAAGATCAGCCTTGCTGATGTTGTGCTTGAAAGTCCACTCCTCGCTGCCTCTATCCTCAAGAACATAGACTGACAAAAAATCCCCTTTGTCGTCATCAAACATGTAAAGCAAGCGCCCCTGAGAGTGGCCAGTGAAGCCATTGCCATAGCATTCACTGAATTGCGGGCGCACACGGTTGACCCTCCATGCCTCTCCCTGGGTGTCCACCGCAGCAATTGCACCGCCTTGGACAGTGAAGTGTATGACACTATTTAAATACGTCATGCTGCCATCAAAGAGATGGCATTCATCCGCACCCCAACCACATTCACTAAAAATCCATCTTCCAGTTTCAGATGAGTAAATCTCCACTGCCTCAACTTTATAATCACTTATGCCGAATTCTGTCTCCAGTAGCTGAAAAACATGGAAATTCGAGGAGGGATCGAAGCCTAGCACAGCAGAGCGGATCCACTTGTTCTCTCTCATTGGAGCACCATACTGCCCAGGGGCCTCGCTCGGTTGGGGCAAAGCAAGCCACTCGCTGGTTACAGGATTGCAGACAACAGGTGGTGGAGCACCCCAGCAGAGCAGGAGGAGGAGCCCGTTGCAAGAGTCGAGCAACTCTATCTGCCCACAGGTCGGGGGCTGGAATGAGAGAGCCGTATAGACCAAAAGGGTAAAAGGGTCACTTTGGGAACAAATACATGTATTTCGATGAGAAAAGAGTCTTAATACACCAAATGTCATGGAAATCAAGAAGCCAACGTTTCGAGGGTTATTTTTACGAAGACGATGTTTGGAGTCCTATATTTGCGAATCACGTTGTTTGGAGTCATAAATTTGCAATTTTCTCATTTCATGTGTACATGTATGAAATTGCTGCAATCTATATTGTTTTGTTTTGTTATTGTCTATATTGTTTTGCTTTGTGTATTGATGTTGATGTTTTGAGGAATCAGCCTCTTGTGATGCTGATGCTTTCAGTCCTTGAGGTTGGGGACCTTTTTTAGTTATCGTTGACCTTCGTTTATTTGTTGACTGAAAATTCAATTTGTAACTAATAAAAGAAACTAAATAGAACTATACAAAGGGAGCACCCTGTCCCCGTCTAGAGACCTGTTCTTTATGGAAGCATACAAGCCAACAATAAGTTCTCCATTATGCATTAACCTATCACAGTATTGCCTTAATGTTTAGCTTCTCCTCTTTTCCCAATCCGAGTATCTATTTATCCTTGTTAGTAGATTAGCGCTAGCCCTTGCAAAGGACACTGCAGTATGCTAGCCCTAGCTACGACCTTCTGCATAAGTTCTTCGCTCTAGAGTCTAGACCTGTAGGGTGATCGTGCCTTGAAACTTGATTGGAGATATAACACACTTTTCTCGGTTAAAAAAATGAAATTTGATGTCAATTGTCAAGTTTACACTAGACGCCCTGCTGTCAAATGAATTGTCAGCAGTTAACACTAGAGATTCTGTATGCCCTAATGTCTACCACTTTTGTTCTCGTGTATCATTTCCTGTTCATTGATTCTTAACTTGATTGGCCCTGCATTTAAATATTTCGTTCATTACCAGGCATGTACTAAATACTTAAGCTTTCAGCAGCCTCAGTTGTTGTAGAGCAGCATTACTAGTTACTATAGGGTCAAAGATATAAGCCTTGCTTTAGTATTAATTCTAATCTTCCATGACCATTTTGGAACATTTTGAGCCCAACCATTTTTGCAACATGTTGGTTGTTTGTTAGAAGTTGGTACTTATTGTTGTTGCCACCTGGATGTTTTAATTTATCCTAAATCTTACAGTGTAACGGGGTCCTAAATTTTTAACGGCGGAAGAATCTGTGCATTTGTATGGATTGCAATATTTCTTGAATCATAGTTTTCATAATAATATGATCACAACTCCCTACTCAACTAACTTAACCCTTTGTTCAAACATAGGCCACGTTTAGGTGGCCGAATTCGGCGCCGCCGGATTCACTGTGCGCCACTGTAGTGCACTGTAGCATTCGTTTGTATTTAGTACTAATTGTCCAATCGTTGACTAATTAGGCTCGAAACGTTCGTCTCGCAAAGTACAACCTAACTGTGCAATTAGTTTTTTATTTCGTCTACATTTAGTACTCTATGCATGTACCACAAGTTTGATGTGACGGGGAATCTTCTTTTTGCATAGTGCCAAAGTTGAGAGGTGGGAGCAACTAAACAAGGCCATAGTATACTTCTACGTAGTTTTTGGTTGTAGCGCTTTGTGCTAAAGCTGCACAGCTATTTACTATATAGGATATTTGCAATCTTTATAGCATGAGACAAACCTTGCTGCTTGAATTTCTTATTACTAACAAAAGAAGTTATATTCTTGCTGTTGTGTAAGGTGACCAATTTGTTTTGTTTGCTTCCTTGAACAGCATGACTGTTTACTTCTTTGCAAAGGAAGAGCTCAACTGCAATCTAACAGCAGTGAAAGAAGACCTAATTAAGCCCGTTACTGTTAGCTTCAAAGAGGGTCTTGGTCAAAAATTCAGGCAACCTTCAGGAACAGGAATTGACTTTTCAGTGTTTGAAGAATCAGATTTATTAAAGCAGGGGGACATGGATGTATATCCACTTGCAGTTAAAGCTGAAACAGCATTGTCTGTTGATCACCCATCAGAAGGGGATGACCAAAAGATGAAAACTCCTAACTCACAGATCACTCAGGCCGTGTTTGAAAAGAAAGAAAATGGGGATTGTCAAGTAAGAGTTGTTTGCCAGATCCTTTGGGTCAATGGAACTAGGTATGAACTGCAAGAAATATATGGCATAGGGAACTCCATGGAAGGTGATGCTGATGCAAATGATCCAGGGAAAGAATGTGTTATTTGCCTCTCAGAGCCAAGGGATACTACTGTCCTCCCATGTAGGCATATGGTAAGTCTGCTGGCAATCTATTCAAGGACTGCACTTTTTTTTAGAAACTAGCGGTCTATTATTGAAGTAACATGGTATAAGTTTTCATTATTTGACTGTATTCCAGATTGAACACAGAGTTATCTTTTGATAATATATGCTTCCCAAAGTCCCAACTATATGATCTACAGTATTCCATATTCGGAATATGGGTCCAGAAAAGCGGGCAGTACCATACTGATGTCTAAGCAACTTCCATTTTCTCAGAACTGATTTAATGTTGCATTAGCATATGTGCTAAACCCTGACATTTTATTTCCGTCTTTACTGCAGTGCATGTGCAGTGAATGCGCCAAGGTCCTGAGGTACCAAACCACTCGGTGCCCCATCTGCAGGCAGCCTGTTGAGCGTCTCCTGGAGATCAAAGTGAACAACAAATCTGAAGAGCAGCAGCAGACGCCCCAATTGCCACCGCTCCCAGCCCCAGCTCCGCAGCAGGAAGAGGTGTAGCCGTGATCAAAGTCAGTTCCAAGACGTTATATGGCTCTAGTTTGCGGCCTTCAGGCCTTTCCCTAAAGGTTTGTTCTCTCATCTGAGCAACGGGGAATGTAACCGGTACTTTACCTTTAGCCTATGTAAGCTTCTGGCATCGCATGGCTTTGCCGACCTCTGCTGCCCTGCCTATCTGGAGGTCGGAGATCGAGATGCCAAGGCGAGTGTGTACCCATATATATCATGCATGCGTGTGCCATGGCTACCTGAAGAAGCGTAGCGAGGAGGATTCCTCATGCCTGGTTGACTTCCTCCAGGGGAAAAGGGGGAAGAGAAGGTGGTCTCTTGAATTTGTACAAAAAATGACTGTATTTCACCTTGATTCCGTACCTTCTCTGTTATGCCCTGAAAAGTCGACGAGTATTACTTGCGTGCGAGTCAAAACATTCCAAGTGCGATAGCTCGCCTGGTGGTGAGAGATTTGTGTGGCCAGACCGCCAAGTCCTTTCAGCTGCGCGCTATCTTGTGCCGATCTGCTGTCAAACTAGGGTTGTGAATTTGTGATAGACGGTGGGTATTATTAGTAATATCCATGCTGGGCGACTACAAATGACAACCCGTTTTTTTGGATTCTAAAAATCCTTTTGTTGATAACTTGGCTCGACTGCACCAAATCGTGTCTCCAAAGATGCTCCAAATCATGCCGGGGGACTACAGGACGTCGTTATAGATGTTGGGAGCCTTGTAGTGACAGTAGGTGCGGTACCCATTCCCCCATGTGCTACTAATGGGACGGTGACAGGGCACGAGGACTGAAAATCTTAGATACCTGATGATGTGTCCAAAGAAAATTGAGAAAATTCCTTCAACGCCATTGGGACTTATACCTATCCCCTACTACATGCCACTGGAAATTATCGTCACTTTCATTGAATTGCATTTTTATATCTCTTATTATGTGCCATTGAAGGCCTACAGCAGTTAGTTGATGACAGAAATGATAATTTATCCTTGCTATCATGACAAGCATACACTCAGACTCGATTACTCGAATAGATATCCCATACTAGCTCTCAGTCCACGTCGCGGGGGCCGAGAGCGATGAGCCGATGACGAAACCGCCACGCGCAGGGTCTCGTCCTGCGTGGTGCGTGGTGTGCGCCACGTCTGCGTCACCAAGAACCTCGGCGTGTACAGCGGCCCGGTCACACACACCGTCCCGTTCTGTGACGCCTGCAAGCGACTGCCGAGGCGCGGAGCGCATGCACGCCATACGGCGCCGTGACATGCCCGACCACGGCCTCCGTGAGACGAGACGTACTGTACGTGCCCCTACAGCATCCACCCCGGCAGCGAGTGGAGATCGACGAAATTTACACCAAAATTTGCCGTGAATCGTGAAACGGTGTCCCTGAGCAGCTCCGCCTTGCCATTGCTCCCCAACGCCTCCTCGGGCTCTTGGCTAGTTGTGCGTCGTCGAAGCGCGCGGCGGGGCGCCTGGTGAATCGAAGGTCGTCAAGGCCTGGAGCTAGCAGCGCAGCATGCTCGGCGCGCACGACCCACTTGGGGTTGCGCACGGAGACGGCGAGGGACCGGACGCATCCCTAGCCCGCACGGACAGAAAAAAATTTAGGGGAACTAAAGAAAAGTTCTACAACAACTTAGCTCTATTATAACCACTCACAATGAACAAATATATAATAGCTTAAAGTAATCTTATATTTAAAACATCGATTAACGATGAAATTCACAAAGTACATCATAAAAAATAAAGGATGCAGTTCATTCGTACCAAAAGGTCCAATTACGAAGCTAATAAACGGCTCCTGATGTTGACATATTATTCATCCAAAGTAGCAATCTACAGAGATAGACAAAATTGATTAGTCAAACATATATATGGACCTCTAAATTATGAATTTAGAAGATAATAGATCGTACCACTAATTTTTTAGGCAATAACATAAGACACTTTTTCATCTCTTTAAACCGCTTTTTGATCTTTTCATTATCAATCTTTCTAAATAACTTCAAAATATCCTCTCAATTGAAACCGTTGCCACCGGTAGTATCAAGATTAGCTCAATGAGACGATAAACCAATTTATAAGATGTGTTCATATTAGTCTTGACCATAATTTCAGCAACTTTTCCAAGTTCATTGCATCCAAGAAATTCTAGAGTTCTTCTAACACGGTTGACAAACTGTCTAAGATGGCTAGGCAAAACAACAAGCTCACCAATATCAAAATCCTCGGCATAAATTTCAGCAAGCCTCACAAGTTTGTCCACATCAAAATTAGAGAAGGAGTTCCTTGGGTTAAAAGCTCACTGAACCGATGATTCAGCTCAGTCAAGATGGCATCAATGGCGACAAGAAAAATCTCAACATGATAGTAATGCATGTTTGTTACTTTTTGTTTTCTTCTTCTAGATGTACCTCTAACATTTATTTCCTTATCCATATCTTGCACTTCAATCTCATTCTTCTCACAGAATGTTTTCACTTTTTTGAGTAATGGCTCCCATCCATTTTCCCTCATATCCTGTAAGCTATCTTTCACACCCATGATCAAATGCATTGCTTCAACTATGTCTTGATCCTTCATTTGCAAAGCATGTGACAAAATATCTGTCATGCTCAACAATTCTATCATCAAATGCAGGATGAACACAAAATCAAAGTTCTCCATTTTTCCAATTAAACCTAAAGCTCCACCATTATTTGTTGGTTTAATGGAATCTTTCTTCACTATCTCAACCACATCTATGATAGCCTCCCACATCACCAAAATACGAAGCAAAGTTTTAAGATGTGAACCCCATCTAGTATATTCTGGCCTAGCTAGGCTACTTTCTTGATTTAAACCTCTTCCAGTCATAATCTCACCCTTCTCAATCTTTTCTAGCAACACATCATGATGCTTTGCAAGCAAGGCATCTTTTCTCATATAAAATGCACCCACATTGCTGACTATTAAAGGAACATAGTTAAAGAAATCTGCAATGTCTACACTAGAAGTCGAAACAGTAACAATCACTAGTTGCAATTGATGGGCAAAACAATGCACATAGAAAGCATAAGGATTTTCATCACGAATCAATTTCTGCACCCCATTAAATTCACCTCTCATATTAGAAGCTCCATCATACCCTTGCCCACGAAGCATAGAGATAGACAAATTGTAACTTGAAAGCATACTAACCAAAGCTTCTTTCAATGCAATAGCTGTACAACTCTGAACATGCTGAAGTCCAAGAAATCTCTCCACCACTTGCTCTTTATCATTCACAAACCTGCACGGCACATTTGTTTATGTGTTAGTATAATTGTAGAAATAATTATAATAAAATATATGCATAAATTGTAATTGTGGAGTACTAACCTTAGAATCACTGCCATTTGCTCTTTTATTGATATATCTCTAGACTCACCAATAAGCACCGAGAATTTTCTACCTCGAATATCATCCATAACGACAGTTGTGACTTCCTCTGCACAAGCTTTTGCAAGATCCTTTTGTATATCAGGAGATACCATCTGGCAATTTTTAGAACCTTTGTCATATGCGTCCTTCACTATATCTACCTTATCTTTATACCAGTCAACCATCTCTCTAAATGTACCTTTGTTGAGAGAAGTAGAACTCTCATCATCTCCACGAAAAGGTTCCCCTTGCGATATGAGAAATCTTGCAACATCTAAAGATGTCAAACGAATCTCACATCGTTTTTCTTCCTCCGTGCTTACCTCAACTAATTTTCGACCAACACTTGTCCTTTGATTCTTGTCGTCACACTTCAGTCTAGCCTATGCATGAGTCTTGCAAACACCGTGCTTATGAAAAGTATCCTTAGCGTTCTTCCAATTCACCTAACCTTGATGTGCAAAGACAGTACTTCCAAATTTTTCAGCCTTTGCCGAATTAAAGAAGAGATAGCAATATAAGCAATAAGCAGCATCTTTGGACTCACTATACTCTAGCCAATCAAATTCATCAAACCAAGTCTTTTGAAATGATCTCCATTCACCACCCATACATTTGCGAGGAAATGGAAATTCATGAGGTTGGGTTGGACCACTTAAAGCATATGCTCTCTTTACTTGGTCTCTAATATCTGGTTCATAAGAATTGATTGGTTTGTGCTTTCTAGGGTCAGCAATTAGGTTTGAATGACTAAACTCTTCCCTAGGTTTCTTGGGTTGATTTGTGCTCTCATTAGTATGTGCAGTTGAGCCGCTGCCACTTGAACTTGAATAGTAGTTGCGCAAAGTTCTTTTTGACATACTGAAAAACTAAAAATTGAAATCTATCATGAATCAAACATTCAACCTTTCAATCACAGACTCCTGGTCTCACATTCACAGTTAAAATTGAAAAATCACCTGATGTCCTGCTCAGCTGCTCCGCCGACCGCCGCGTCCCCGAGAGCGGCGTGCCTGCTTGCGCCGTTGCAGGCCGCCGGGCTGCGCGGCCTACGCCCGCACCGTAGTGGTGTCCGCTCGCCTGCCGTTGTCTGTCCTCGTGGTGTGGGGACTGGGGAGTCGGGGTAGACCGGTCACCGGTAGAACCAGGGAACAGGGAAGCTGCCGCCGTCCGTTTGGGGTCGGGGATGGGAGGCTCGCGACGGCTATCGGGGGAAGGGCAGGGGTTACGGTGGGAATGTGGGATTGATAGGGTTTCTTACCTTCTTTCACTATTCACTATTGGCTACTGGGCCTTGGGATTTGACTTAATAATACCCTATTCTCTATAAAATTAGGCCCAACATATATCAGCCCCTCCTAAAATTGGGCCCAAAACATATCAGCCCCTCCTATATCAGCCCCTCCTATTCTATACATATATATACGTAAAATTTTTAGGGGGGCTTCAGGGGGGCTCCACGTGCCTGGGAGCCGTAGGAGGGGCTGGAGCCCGCCCTGCCCTGCCGTTAGCTCCGTCCCTGCGGACAAGGCACATGTGCACCTAACACGGTCGATAGTGAAGCTGAATGTAACGAGGGGCAAGTTTGCCACCCCGCGACGGGCGTAAGACGCCCTCTGTGCTTCCACGGCTCCTCTCCCCGTCCACACTCCACACTGGCGCGGCAACTATCATCAGCACATGGGCTAAAGTAGCCACCATCCAATCCAATGACCGCGCCCATGTTGCAGCCGGTGTCCCAGAGGGCATTCCCACGGCTCGCACCGCGCGGGATCGGCGCCTTCCTCGAGTTTGCCCCTGCCTCCTCCCTCCGCTTCGCCATGCACCGCTGCCGCACCGCTCGCCTAGGTCCGTCCAAATGGTCCCCTCTTTTACTAAAAATATTATAATATATATAAAGGATTACTTCTTTGGCTTGTTAGAGTTTTTTTTTCTCCTCTCAAAATTAACTAGAAGTCAGTAGAATCTTTTTTTTTGCTTCATGCATTGTAGCAATGCGACGAAATCGTTTAGAGACGTGCTAAACAAGGCCTGAACTAGCGAGCATACTTTTGGATTAGGTTGGCAGAACTCCCAACCCACTATCACAGTATAAGAAGAGGTGGCATCGTACCTCGTGGGTTATATATTTTTGCATCAATTCGAGCATGTAAATCGTAACTTTGAAAGCTTTAGTTGATTCTAATCTATTAGATCGTACAAATCAACTAGCAATTTAAGCTCTGAATCTCGGATTGTAATAACTCCGAGATCCATCTCTCTCTAGCTATATTTTTCTTCTTCTGCCAATCTTATTTTTAGGGACTATAACCTAAAAGCCAACCAACTTTCCAAAATTGATCCAAGACTAAAGGCCTATTTGGATCCACTAGTAGCTAATAACTTGTAGCAAATATTAGCTAGTTACCTATTAACTAGATGTTTGGATCTAGAGCTAGAAGATACATGTATTATTGATTGTGTCTATTATGTCCTTCACCTTTTAGAGGCTATTGATATAGCATGTAGATGTAGATATGTGACAGGGTAAAAGTGTCTTTCAATCTGTTACATGCTAGATTATGGCAACTACTCCCTCCCTTCCAAATTATAAGTCGATTTGACTTTTTTAGTTCATCCAATTTTTTATTTGATGTACCAAAAAAGTCAAAGCGACTTATAATTTGGAACAGAGTAGCAGTAAAATGGTTGGCACTTGACTGTCTAACTAACAATTAGCTGGCCTATTAGCTGTATCTATTTAGATCCCAATTAATGTTTACCAACTAACTATTAGTAAGTTGGATTTAAATGGAGTCTAATATGGCGTCTACCAGGTTGCTAAGAGTTTGATTGGTTGTTTGTATTAGCCTTAGCCTGTATTAGGCTTTATGTAGCACAACCCAAATTAGCATAATATGCAGTTTCTCAGTGTTTGGTTATTTACTTGTTTTGCATAGGCAAGCCACATTTAATTCCATTTCATTGATTATTTTGTTGTATGTATATGTTTTTAGTAGAGGTATGGAAAGTGGTAATATTTGATTTTTGATGTACCGATTGCCTTGTACAAATCTCCATAGGCAAAACAAATATAGACAAACTATTGGTTACATGGGTCCTCTAAAATGCACACTATAGATCACTGGGATATGGCAACTGCATTTCCTATCTCAAGCCACTTCATTTCCCTTTTCCATTATCCAAACATGGGTATTTCCCTATCTATGGGTCAAGTCTATCCTAGCCCTCGTTTCCTTATCAAACCTCCTATATCCAAACGCCACGTATGCTGCTAAGTGCTAATTGCAGTGAATTTTTTTAAATAAATTTACAAAATTTCAGATCGTAACTGTGTAATACATACCAGGACGAACTCCAATCTTACACTCATGATTTTAGATTTTTTTAGATGGGCTGACACAAAACTTGTATTGAATTGTTGGGCTGCTACTCAAGGAGAAAGAACGTAACTGTTGTAATACATACCAGGACGAACTCCAATCTTGCACACATTATTTTAGAATTTTTTTAGATGGACTGACACAAAACTTGTATTGAATTGTTGGGCTGCTCTGCTACTTAAGGAGAAAGAACCCTCCAAAAATGGATCTTTTTAGATGGGCTAACATAGAACTTGCCCCTCCTCACAGAAAGAATAGATCTTTTTAAATGGGCTAACATAAAATTTTACATTGAATTGTTGGGCCCCTCTTCACAGAGGAAGAACCCTCCAAAAATAGGCGTATGCTGCTTTTGCAGCGGGCACACGGTATCCTTTTTTTTTAAAAAAAAACTGGGATATCCATTACTCGTCTGCCAAACGATCAGCAGCAACAAGAACATTTATATTGTTTGGGATGGAGCTAGTGATCAGCATTGTTTTGGATGGAGCTAGTGATCAGCTCTTGTCCCTCAACACACTCGAAACCCAGCTCTGCCAATACATGGGCAGGACTATTACATTCTCTTCTTCTCTTGAATACGCACCCAAAAGCAGAAAAAATTTAAGCAACTAAAGACTTCATTTCATTTACCAGCCCTCCCTCCGGTCTTGCACAGGGCATCACCGAATTGCTGGAGCATAAGGGCACCAGTTAGCAGGATTAATCTACTGATGCTCAAGTTCAGCGCAGTTGGACACTCTGCAGCCCTGCAATAACTTCCGCGTGAAAAGCGCTGAGCAAATGATTGATCCTCTCTTGGCGTGTGAGCACCACATCGCCATCGTTGTCACGTATGATAAATCCCCAGCTGCCTGGCGAAAGAATAATTCTCTCTGTGTCCAATGCGCAGTGCTCTTCCCACGGAGCCGAGGGCCCTCGTAAATATCAGCGCTCTCCGCTTCTGTTTAACTTCAGCAAGCACTTTGTCCGGCTGTGTTTAGTCGCGAATTTTGGTAATTTGGCTACTGTAGCACTTTCGTTTTTATTTGGTAATTAGTATTCAATTATAGATTAATTAGGCTCAAAACGTTCGTCTCGTAATTTTCAACAAAACTGTGCAATTAGTTTTTTTCGTCTACATTTAATACTCCATGCACGTATCGCAAGATTCGATGTAATAACTACTGTAACACTTTTTGGGAAACTTTCTGGGCATTAAAAGTTGAAGCGCTGGCCGTGCGTGCCGTGCGCGCTACGCTCGCTGTCTATACTATCTAACGGGCCGATGGCGGGCCGCAAATCAAGGCCTACGCCGTGGATTTCCATTTTCAGGCCAGAGCCAGACGCAGTGAGGTGATGCCCACAGGCCCAGAGGAATGCGTGGCCTAGGCAGCCGTTTGCTGTCCGGCCTAAACAAATGCTGTGAAGGTGAAGCTAGCGCAGGGGCACCGGCGCTGCCAATCTTGCCCGCGGCCTGCCTCCCCAATTTCAATTTGTGGCGAGTGGTGACTGCTGAAACTGATTGGTCGCAGCCTCGCAAGTCGTAGTTCCGAGTTCCGACGTGTATATCGTCGAGTTTCAATGAAGAAATCTAGACACTGGATCGTGTCATTGGATTGGTCCTCGTTTCCACGCTTTCCCTCAAGCTCCGTTGATTCTCAGCAGGTCAAGGATTAATTTAAACTAGGTAGCACGTCCAGTGCGATGGATTGAACTTCTTTTAGACACCATGTCCAGTGCAAGGGGACGAAATTTGTTTGCACAAATGCTATAGGCGTCTGCCACGTGAAGAACGGGCTCAAAATCGACCTAACCGACCCCTCGGTTGATTTCATCAATTTGTTGTGTTCTTCGTGCGATCAAGGTTCATTCTAACCTCGGCCGTGCTATCCCTTACTAGTGTGTAATTTAATTTGGCGTCACCATGTGGGGGAAACAAGAGAAAGAAAATTCCAAACATTCAATTGCAACAACGAGGCTGGTGGCGAGAATGAGAATTATTCTGCAGGGTAGAGCATGCAAGGTGGCGTTTGTTTAAAAAATCGGTCTCGCTAGCGCCCGAACGTCCGGACGGACGGGGCGTCCTGACGATCGCACCTGCAGTCCACTTCCTGCTCCATTTTCGCGCTCCCACGCGAGGCCCACGCCGCCCGGAGGCACCATCCTGCCTCAAGTCGCCGCTGACCATTGCTGCAGGAGCGTGGTCTGCCCACCACCATGGAGGCGAGAAACACCGCCGGAAAATTTGATCCACATTGACCAGATGGAGATCCGCTGTACTTGCCCGATTTACTTTTAAAACATCCAGATGCAACACTTGCAACATAAAAAAAAAGATCGATAAAACATTTGAAACATGCTTCTGAAGCACATACAAAAACACATGAAAACACTTGAAAATCATTACAAACATACGCATTATCCCGATAAAACACTTGCAACATATTTGTGAAACGTATGCAACACCAAAATAAACACACTTGCAACATACGTCCGAAAACACAGATGAAACATTGGGAATAGACCTTTGCATCATACGTGTACAACCATGGCTACATATGCAACATTTTGATTTACTTTTGCAACATTCATCTTAAACACTTGCAACATACTTTTAAAATATCTGAAACACTTAAAACATACGCTTGCAACAGGTGTTTTCAGCAAATCACAACATCTCTTTGTTGCATGGACGAATGGAGGCTCGTCGACGTGTGGGGTTCGTTGAAGGCAGCAGCCCGGCGGTGCTTGTAGGCAGCGGTTTGGCGGCACTGGTAAGCGGCGGGTGGGCGACTCCTGCTGCGTGATGCGGCAGGGAGGCAGCGCCGAGCACCGCGAGCCGCGTAGGGCTGGCCGTCGAGCGCCACATGTGGGAGCGGAGCGGAGTGTGGCATGTTGGGAGTGATTTTTTTAGAACAGATGAGCGGATAACGGAGAGGGTCGTTGGACGAACAAACGCGTGAGAGTGGCGTCCGGATGGATGGATCTGTATCGCTATCCAAGAAAAAGAACACGCAAGATGGCCATCGCTCTGCACTTCTGCAGTGGCGTGCCCCAATCTGCTGCTGGCGTCACGTTTCTTTACTTGTTTCGTCGGTCAAATTAGGCATGTGTTAAACCTTTTTTTGTAGGACTGCGTGTGCTATCGCTATGTCTACTGACTACTGCTGGTATGAATTAAATAAATTCAACCAATTTGAGTGGAGCATCAGACCGTGGAAGCAATTTTGTTTTCAGACTGATCCTTGTTTTCTATCCCAGGTCTTTGCAATTGCAATTGCAAGACGGTTGGTTGTTGTTACCAGATCCGATCCGATCCCGCTGACCGGTGGGGTCAGCATCCAAGTCAAAAAATTGCAACCCCTGGCACGGGCAGGTGTGGCTGTGGCGATTCCGGGCGGAGCGGAACCGGAGCTCGTAGTCGTAGTAGGTGGTGCTGCCGTGCTGGGGCTGCAGCCCGGGCGGGTGGATCGGACCGGAGGCCCCGACGACGGGGTAGGTGGCGACTCCGCGCCGTGTATTAAACCACTCCCTGCAACCTTCCCTCCACTTCACCGTTTCTTTCTCCCTCACCAACCAGGCAACCAAACCTTCTCGTCTCCAATGGCCGCGCCCGTGTCGCAGCCGCCGGTGGCCGCCAGGGCGTCCACGCGGTTCCTCCCCCGCGGGATAGGCGCGCTTCCGGAGTCCGCCCCCGCGTCCCTCCGGTTCTCCGTCGGCCGCCGCCGCCGCGCCGCTCGCCTAGGTCCGCGTGGATGCTCCCCTTCACCTCGTATATTACTTACTGGAATTTGTTTCGTATACACGGCGTTGAGCGGATAGGCACGGCGCGTTTTGTGGTGCAATGGGGCTGGAGAGTGCTGGGAATCCCGGGCGGGACCTGGGGGTTGCTTAATTGCAACTCGGTGGATTGCAGCGTGTCCGTTCGTTGGTGGTAAGAGGGGTTCTGAAAATCTTCCCCTCTGGTCTCTGGAGAGAGAATAACCTGCCTTATGATGACGGCATGGACATGTTTTGTTGTTGTCATTCATTTAGGAATGATCCCAAATGAATATAGGATTCCAAGATTCTGGTGCTAGTTGGCTTAGTTCAGTATTCAATTAATTAGTGTTTTAGATCTAGTGGGTATCCCAACTGGTTCTAAAGTTTGCTATCTTTGTCATTTTTCATCATTGATTTTCATGCTGCAATTCTTATGATACTCTAGCAAATGGCTTATGAACCTGCTACTAGTACATGATTGGCATTTTATTAGAACAAGAATGGAAAAAGTGCCGACACTTAACACCGTGCGCTTTTGAGAACAGAGGTGAAGGCGTCCGGAAATGTGTTCGGGAACTACTTCCAGGTTGCAACCTATGGCGAATCCCATGGAGGGGGCGTTGGTTGTGTGATCAGTGGCTGCCCACCCAGAATTCCTCTCACTGAGGCAGACATGCAAGTAGAACTCGATAGAAGGTGTGTCTCTTCTGGAGTTACTATTTCATAAGTATGTATGTTTGCTATATTCTAGCAGAATACAGTTCTCATATAGAATTTTTTGGGATAATATCACTACCATTTCACTAAAATGTTAGTAACATGTGGAATGCCATGTATTCAAACTCATACTGGTGTGCTTCGGTTGTAGCATACCCTTATATACATTTCTAGATTATTTCTTTGTTGTTCACCAATGCCAAAGGATGATTTTTCCTCGATATATTGCTAAACCATTTCTATAAGGTTCACTGATACCAAAGGTTGATTTATACAGACGTCCGGGTCAAAGTAGAATAACCACCCCAAGAAAGGAGACTGATACATGCAAAATTCTATCTGGGACACATGAAGGTATGGTACCTCTAGAATAGAGGACAAAATTTCTGGAACTAAGAATGCATTAGCTTCTCTCAGTAGCATGATAATTCTGGTGGGTTTTTTTCTCTCCAGGGATGACCACTGGTACACCAATTCACGTCTTTGTCCCGAACACAGATCAAAGAGGCGGTGTAAGTATCTAATTTTCTGGATATATATTTTCTTTATGAATGGAAGCTATGGAAGCTGAACATTTAGAAGGGAGAGTGTCAGTACTATATTTTGTTTCATAAACATATTCGCTTCTACAGGATTACAGTGAAATGGCTAAGGCGTACAGACCATCCCATGCAGATGCAACCTATGACTTCAAGTATGGTGTTAGAGCTGTGCAGGTACCTTTTTTTTATGCACATATAAGTATAATGTAGTTATTGCACTGTACAACCAGTTCTTATACATTTTGTGCTGGAACTTATGTAAGTAATGACTCTCAGACTTTAATATTTGAATTAAAATATTTGTGCTTGATGAATGGTAGGGAGGCGGAAGGTCATCGGCCAGAGAAACCATTGGCAGGGTGGCTGCAGGAGCTCTTGCAAAGAAAATTCTGAAGCTCAAATCAGGAGTGGAGGTGTGCCCTACTTGGCAACCTTTTTCTTGAACCATTATACTCTTGTGATCAACCATTGTAGTTAGCCTGGTTACTTCGCCATAGAAAAATGCAACACTAAAAAAACAGAAGCTTAATTTTTTGGAATTTTTTATATGTAAAATCTATAAGAGCAAACATTGTTAGACCCTGGTTAAACAGCACTCCTCAGATTGCTTGGACTTGGATCCTGGTTCTTGCTTGACCTAAATATGGCAAGCATGTTGTTATGTGTAGTTCAGATCTTGCTTGACCTAGAGTAATAAACTTTCCTTCTGCGTTTTCATTTCCACTGCAAAAATGCAGTCCCTCCCTCTCCCTTTTATATATAATCCTGATGGAAGAACATCATCTACATGCAGATCTTGGCATTTGTTTCTAAAGTGCATCAAGTCGTACTTCCAGAAGATGCAGTTGATTATGAGACTGTAACCTTGGAAAAGGTATTTTCTTTTCACTACCTCCCCCTCCAAAGCATTACAGGGATAGTCTTTGCGGTTATTTGCTGAATTCTATCTTATTCTTGTAAATTTCAGATAGAGAGCAACATCGTTAGATGTCCTGATCCAGAATATGCAGAGAAGATGATTGCTGCCATTGATAAAGTACGAGTTAGAGGAGATTCGATTGGTGGGGTCGTCACATGCATTGCAAGAAACGTTCCTCGTGTAAGTGTTGAAGCTCTATGGTTATTTTTATTTTGCTTTAGATTTGATTGCATCGTATCCATTAAGGTTGATCATCCATTTCAAATTTTATTTTGAATCTGATAACTGGTTTGTTTGGGGCAACAACAATTTGTAGGGTCTTGGCTCTCCTGTTTTTGACAAACTTGAAGCTGAACTGGCAAAAGCTATGCTTTCTCTTCCTGCAAGCAAGGGGTTTGAGATTGGCAGTGGGTTTGCTGGTAAGGAATCATTTTCATTTATGTTCTAGGAAAAAGGAATCATTTTGTTTCCTTGAATACAAAAGGAATCATGTACATTTTGCACAGGACTAGTTGGCGTTGTTTGCAAATAGGTTATGGGCTATGCAGCGTACTCTACAGCTTGACTAATTCCTAATAACTTGTGCCCAGGTACGGACTTTACTGGAAGTGAGCATAACGATGAGTTCTATATGGATGAGGCTGGAAATGTGAGGACACGAACTAATCGCTCAGGCGGTGTTCAGGTTTTTATCCTAAAATCCTATTACTCTACTTCTACATTTTTGTGTGATATAGTTGCAGTTCGTATGAAATTGTGGACTTACTATTTTTTACTTGTATGTGCATGCAGGGAGGGATATCGAACGGTGAAATTATTTACTTCAAAGTGGCTTTTAAGCCAACAGCAACTATCGGAGTAAGGCATCTCAGTTCAAAACTTCCTTTCTTTGCTTCCTTAAAATGTTAGCAGTGGCATAATTACCATATAATGCCTTTTGAATGATAATACAGAGTAATGCTGTGAATACAGTTGGAACCACTAATTTATCAAAAACAGATTTTTTTGTGACTACCATGAATGTTAGAATATTTACTCGGCTCAACATCTGCAATTTCTTTTGTATTCAATAATGGCAGTATGGTATAGTTATCTTTTACATGATTCCAGCTACACTTCTGTTACTTGTGAAAAGTTATAGCCAGTTGTCTGATATATTGATTTCACTTTTCCAGAAGAAACAAAATACTGTGTCAAGGGAGCATGAGGATCTTGAACTTTTGGCAAGGGGGCGCCATGACCCGTGTGTTGTCCCTCGAGGTAATGGCTCCACCAAAAATTTCCTACCTTTTATCATCACTTTTGGTCCCTATGATCGGATGTTTTTTTATTCTGTTACTTCTGTAGCTGTTCCTATGGTGGAATCCATGGCTGCGCTGGTCCTGATGGACCAGCTCATGGCGCATATTGCTCAGTGTGAGATGTTTCCGCTGAACCTTGCCCTACAAGAGCCCATTGGCTCTGCTAGCAGTGCATCTGAACTGGCACCAAGCCTATCATAATGTCTGTCGTGGAACATGGCCCTCCAGTTTTCCTTGTATGGAAATTCTGGGCTTTGTTAAGCAGTTTGCAGTTTTGAACGAGCATAAACCCTCGATTATTGTATCTAGAGATTATAAAGTGAATGAATATCGAGATGGAAATGGATTAATGTTTTTGTGATGTGTATAGTATAACAGATATTTACCCTTTTCTTTTTTGGTGAGAGGACGCATGATGTCGTTTGAGCAATAAAGTTTTTAATTTATTTATTTTGGGAGAGATAATAGTGTCTTCCATATGATGAGCACTTGAACAGCCTATATTAAGGAATTTTTCTAAGACCACTCGTATGTCGCTTGGAGTTTGAGATTTCCCCCATAAGTCTGTTTTGCTGCTTCGTCCACCCCTGCTTAGCTTTGATGAAAAAACGCCCCACCACACTTAATTAATTTTGTTTTTTTATATGTAGAGCCATGAGAGGCCCAGTTTGTTTAAAGTGCTAGGATTGAGTTTAATCATCATGTTGTCGTGAACATTTTATGGAAGTAGCAAAAATCAGGGTGACAATGTTTAAGCTCTTATCGGTGATTCTTTTGGTGGAATATCTAAAAGGTGTAGGGGGTATATTGTGGTAAGCGTCTAATAACCCTGATATAGACTGAATTGGTGGTTCCAGTTTGATGAAAACGGGTTGAATTGGTTAAGGGTGCGTTTGGAAGGAGGAATCGGATCCGTTTCTAGGAAGAATCGGTGGAAACGGTTGCAAACGGTTTCCAGCGCAAAGAATCGGAGGGGAACCGTTCCCCTTATATATATACCTTTGTAAAGTCTAAAAACGGAGATGGGTGGTTTCACACCGATTCGTTCTCCCTTCCGACCCCATCTGCTCTGTTTCGTTGAAAATTACCGCAGCTGCCACTGAGGGATGGACCCACGGACATCAGGACGCGTCGCATCCTCTACCGATTTTTTTTTTAGCCCTTTTTTTGAAAATTTTTTACAAATATGCCCGTAGAGGTATGCTTTCAAAATCTGGACCCCTAGCTCGGCGCCATCGTTGGTGGCGCCGAGCTTACACGTCTCAGCGTCATAGATTTTGGCGCCTAGGTCTTGGGCTCGGCGCAGACATGGCGGTGACTTGGCAGCCACCTTGACGTCATAGATCTTGGCGCCGAGCTTAGCGCCGTAGATCTTAGCGTCGAGCTTGGCGTCGTAGATCTTGGCGCCGTGGTTATTGGCGCCAAGCCATGTCTTACACTCTTACGTATGGGCCTTCCCTTCCTTTCTCTCTTGCTCTCTCTCTACCGCTCCCGAGCTAGCGCCGCCAGCGCCCACCGCCGCGCGTAGCTGCGCTCGCGTCGGCGCCCGCTCGCACTGCCTCGCCGAGCGAAGCGCTGGACGTCCCACGCGCCGCCCCTCTCAGCCCACGCCCGCGCTGGTCCCCGCCATGCCGGCCGCGCGCCGCCCCTTTCGGCACGCGCCGCCTCGTCCATCTCGGCTCGCCGCGCGCATAGGCACTCCCTCCGGTGACCCCGGGCGCGACACGGCCCCTGCTCCCAGCGCGCCACGACCTCGCCGTCGATCCCGTCCACCGCGTCCTTGTCCTGCTCCGGTCCCGGCGTTCGCGTCCGCGTCGCATCGTTGCATTGACTTGGACATGTAAAATTTTTGAATGCGCAATGTAGGTACTTAGTTAGCTTGAATTGTAGTGCTACTTTGATTATTTGGTAGTTTCTAGTAAATTTGATGATATAGGTAGTTGATTTAGTTAGTGAGATAGATATAGTTAGATAAATATAGTTAGATAGCTAGTGACATAGGTATATAGATATAGTTATTAGATAGCTAGTTGATTTAGTTAGTGAGATAAATATAGTTAGATAGCTATTGACATAGTTATTTAGGGTGTAGTTGGTTAGTATCTATTAGAGAGGTACTATATAGCAGCTATTTTGGACTAAACGAACTGTATTTCAATTTATGTTTGAACTACTAGATGGACAACCTAGTGAGCATATATCATGGAGGCACCGTGGAAAGAGATTGCTATGGATATGTCGAGTTTGTTGAGATGCAAAGCGTGTCTATGTTATTCAATGAGAAGCCTTTATTTAGTGAGTTGGTTGCAAGAGCTCGGGAGGAGCTACATTGCCATGGAGTTGATGATGATGATGGCATCACAGTGGAGGGTGTACTTCACCTAGGTTCCCCTCCCAATATCCTAAGGAAGATGATCCCAATTGGGTGTGCAGACTAGTGGGAGAACTATGTGAGATCAGCTATGAAGTGTCAGTTCCAAAGTTTGGACGTGGTTGTGCGTTGGGTGTTAGTTGATCCCATCCTTCTGGGTTTTCCCCACCAATGGGTCCGCTGGCCCCCACTGTGCCGGCCGCCCCTCCTGGCCTGTGCCGCCTCATCCATCCTGGCTTGCCACGCGCATAGGCGCTTCCTCCGGTGACCCCAGCCGCGACACGGCCCCTGCTCCCAGCGCGCCACGACCTCACCGTCAATCCTGTCCACTGCGTCCCCATCCTGCTCCGGTCTCGGCGTTCGTGTCCGCATCGCATCATTGCATTAACCTGGACATGTAAAATTTTTGAATACGCAATGTAGGTACTTAGTTAGCTTGAATTGTAGTGCTACTTTGATTATTTGGTAGTTTCTAGTAAATTTGATGATGTAGGTAGTTGATTTAGTTAGTGAGATAGATATAGTTAGATAAAAATAGTTAGATAGCTAGTGACATAGGTATATAGATATAGTTATTAGATAGCTAGTTGGTTTAGTTAGTGAGATAAATATAGTTAGATAGCTATTGACATAGTTATTTAGGGCGTAGTTGGTTAGTATCTATTAGAGAGTTACTATATAGCAGCTACTTTGGACTAAACGAATCGTATTTCAATTTATGTTTGAACTACTAGATGGACAACCTAGTGAGCATATATCATGGAGGCACCGTGGAAAGAGATTGCTATGGATATGTCGAGTTTGTTGAGATGTAAAGCGTGCCTGTGTTATTCAATGAGAAGCCTTTATTTAGTGAGTTGGTTGCAAGGGCTCGGGAGGAGCTATATTGCCATGGAGTTGATGATGATGATGATGGCATCGTAGTGGAGGGTGTACTTCACCTAGGTTCCCCTCTCAATATCCTAAGGAAGATGATCCCAATTGGGTGTGCAGACCAGTGGGAGAACTATGTGAGATCAGCTATGAAGTGCCAGTTCCAAAGTTTGGACGTGGTTGTGCGTTGGGTGTTAGTTGATCCCATCCTTCTGGGTTTTCCCCACCAATGGGTCCGCTGGCCCCCACCGTGCCGGCCGCGCGCCGCCCCTCCCGGCTCGCGTCGCCTCGTCCATCCTGGCTCGCTGCGCGCATAGGCGCTCCCTCCGATGACCCCGGTCGTGACACGGCCCCTGCTCCCAACGCGCCATGACCTCATCGTTGATCCTGTCCACCGCGTCCCTGTCCTGCTCTGGTCTCGGCGTTCGCGTCCATGTCTCATCGTTGCATTGACTTGGACAGGTAAAATTTTTGAATATGCAATGTAGGTACTTAGTTAGCTTGAATTGTAGTGCTACTTTGATTATTTGGTAGTTTCTAGTTAGCTTGAATTGTAGTGCTACTTTGATTATTTGGTGGACCCACAACGGCGGCGCGGGAGCGGGGCGCGTGCACGGGCAGATGGCGCGGGAGCGGCGTTGGCGCGGCGAGGTGCAGTGCGGGCGCGGTGGAGGAACACGGCGGCACTGGAGGTGACAATTAGGGCACGAGTACAACGCAGGCAAGAGTGGCAAAGTCAGTGTGGGTTGATACGGGCTAGGTCATGGTGCGGCGCTACGGTTATATGGGGTCCCCCGACGGAATAGATATGAAAATGGAAAAGAGTTGGAATCCCGCACGATTACTATTGACCGGACGCTTTGGTGGCAACGACCGGACGCTGCCACCCAGAGTCCGATCGACTCCAAAGAGGTCCAAATCCCCTAGAGTCGCGATCGAACGCGTCTGATCACCACTGACCGGACACAAGTCAGAGTCCGGTCGATCCCGTCTTTGTCTTCTTCGCTTGACCGGACGCAGGATCACCTTCTGACCGAACGCAAGGAGAACACTATTCTAGCGTCCGGTCACTCCTTCGCAGCAGCGGTTCACCACCTGTGAACTAACCGGACGCAGGGGAGCAGAGTCCGATCCAGCGTCCGGTCGCTCCTTTTCAGCAATTTTTCAAAGTCCTTCGAGCTGCCTGTTCTCAATCGAGTCCCAACTTCAATAAGATCCAAATAAACACCAATTGGGACTGATGTGAGTCACCTCTCTCAAACCCTCAAAATTTTCAAAGTATTTTGCCTTAGGCTATAATTCCTTTTAAGAAAATAGGCAATAAAAGGGTGTTTAAAGAGTAACGATAGAACAATATTTATGCATATTCAATGCAATACTTGAAAGTAATTCTAGATGCCTGTCAAGTTTGATCCAAGGTTAAGCTTCTTCACACGCTTTTCGGCGGTTATCTTAACCATGTTAGACAAGCCCTAATTGCATTACTATAAAGTAAGCATGTTGTATATTACAATGCAATGCAAGGGACAACACAAGCTCATTTTCTAGTGAAGTTGCTAAAATCAAGCACATTGAGCTCATTCCTCAACCTACAAAATGTTGCATCATCTAGCGATTTAGTAAAGATATTCGCCAATTGATCCTCGGTCCTTACACCTTCTAGTAAAATATCATTCTTAGCAACATGATCTCTAAGAAAGTGATGGTGGATATCTATGTGTTTGGTGCGAGAGTGTTGAACCGGATTATTAGCAAATTTTACTACACTCTTATTGTCACATAAAAGAGATACTTTTTCTAGAACTACATCATAGTCTAGCAAAGTTTGCTTCATATAAAGTATTTGTGCACAACAAACACCCACGGCAATGTATTCCGCTTCGGTGGTGGACAAAGCCACACTATTTTGCTTCTTGGAGGACCAAGACACAAGTGATCTACCAAGCAAATGGCACCCTCCGGATGTGCTTTTTTTTATCAACTTTGCAACCGGCATAATCCGAATCGGAATAGACAACTAATTCAAATATAGCTCCTTTGGGATACCAAAGGCCAATGCTTGGTCTGTGCTTAAGATATCTAAGGATTCTTTTAACGACAATCAAATGAGTTTCCTTAGGATTAGCTTGAAATCTAGCATACATACACACACTAAACATGATGTCGGGCCTAGATGCGGTTAAATATAACAAGCTACCAATTATAGAGCGATAGAGAGTTTGATCAACCATGTTACCTCCCTCATCTAGGTCGAGATGTCCATTAGTTGGCATTGATGTCTTGATTGGATTACATTCATCCATTTTAAATCTCTTGAGAAGATCATTAGTATATTTCTCTTGAGAGATGAAAATCCCTTCTCTCATTTGCTTGACTTGAAAACCAAGAAAGAATGTAAGCTCTCCAATCATTGACATCTCGAACTCCTTCGACATCAATTCACCAAACTCTTTGCAAGAATCTTCATTTGATGATCCGAAGATGATATCATCAACATATACTTGACAAATGAAGATATATCCATCAAGCTTCTTGGTGAATAGTATGATGTCGACCTTTCCAATGGCGAAGCCCTTCTTAATGAGGAAATCCCAAAGGCATTTATACCATGCTCTTGGGGCTTGCTTAAGCCCATATAGCGCCTTGGACAACCTATAAACATGATTAGGATATCTAGGGTCTTCAAATCCGAAAGGTTGATCAACATAGACTAGTTTATTTATAAAACCATTTAAAAATGCACTTTTCATATCCATTTGATATAATTTCATTTCATGATGTGATGCATATGCGAGGAGGATACGAATGGCTTCTAGTCTTGCAACTGGTGCAAAGTCTCTCCAAAATCCAACCCTTCAACTTGAGAGAACCCATTTGCAACTAGTCTTGCATTGTTTCTCACAACAACACCTTGATCATCTTGCTTGTTGTGGAACACCCACTTGGTTCTAATGACTCTTGCACCTTGTGGTCGCTCTTCAAGAGTCTAAACTTCATTGCGGGTGAAGTTGTTCAACTCTTCATGCATGACATTTATTCAATCTGGATCTTGAAGAGCTTTTTCTACCTTAGTAGGCTCAAAGCAAGAGACAAAAGAGTGATGTTCAATAAATAAAGCAAGCTTTTGAGAGCGAGTCATTACTCCCTTTGATGGACTCCCTATGATGAGATCTTATGGATGAGCTTGTACTAGAGGTGAATTTCTTCTATCAACCACTTGAGGGGGAGGTTGTGGAGCATCAACATCATGTGCTTGTGTCACTATGGGGGTATGGCCCCCAAGACATGGGCTGTGCCCCCAGGGGTGGCCCAGCCCACAAGGTTAAGGTGTGCACGGCACTACTCGGTGTGCACCGCAAGACATTGTATAGTACCAAATAGGCTACTTTACTTGTAACCCTACCTCCTCTAGAGTATATAAGGAGAGGTAGGAGTCCCCTAGCAGATAGGATCTATCAGATCGGATCTATATACATATTAATACAATACACCAAAGACACAGGACGTAGGGTATTACGTCGATCAGACGGCCCGAACCTGTCTAAATCGTTGTCTCTGCGCCTTGTGTCACCATCTGGTTCCTGATTATGCACACCCCCACCGACAAATCTTCCATCGCGGGATACCCCCTCGGTGGACTACCGAGCATATTCTATCGACAGTTGGCGCGCTAGGTAGGGGTGTGCGCTTGATCCATGGCGAGCCAGATGGACCTCAAATCAACAACGTGTTCTCATCGTCAATCTCGTGGAGATCCATGCTAGTCCACGACGATGATTTATCGCTGCTATACCAGCCCCTATGATAGCAGATCCAATCTCAGAACCACCTCCGAGGTCGCCTTCACCAACAACTCACCGCCCACCAGGTGTTCGCCGTCAACGTCGACCAGATAACGCCATACGTCGCCGACCAGATGCTCCGTCTAAAGCTAAGTCACGCTTTAATATTCTTCTAAATATTCTCCAATCTCTGTATATCGCCATAATGTTTCTCCGAACTGTTTTCTCCATATTTTCTCTTCAAATGATTTTCCGAACCCCTGAACAGTCCTGTTGATGCTCGGACGCCTCCAGAGACGGCCCTATCTCCGGCTCCTCCCTACACGTGCTACGGGCTCTACGCTCTGCGTTATGGGTGGTCGGCAGCGGCTCCTTGGTCACGCCTATTTCTCCTACACATGCACGGGCTCCACGCTCGATGTTATGGACTATGGGCTAGCTAGGGCTGGAGACTCAGCTACACACTAACTGTTCAGGCGGTTTATATTAAACATAAATATATTTTCACGCCAACTGATCGCTGAATTGCATACGCCGTTTCATCACCATTGCTGATTTTTCTCTGGAGTTTATTTATTTGTACATCATGTACTACCTGTTCTACATGTTTGTATTGTAGGATCATCGTCCAGGTGATCGGACCACCTGGTGCTCAGACTTCTCCACCGATCAACTGGTCGGACTGCTTGTTTCATGGACTCTGTCGCCGACCAGTTGATCAGACTATTCGCCGGTCGTTTCTACTCAATGTTCACTTCGCCGCCGACCAGTCGACCAGATTGTTCGTCGCTCGTGCTTCATCGCCAGCGACACCGGTTACTCCTTGGCCCTCGGATTCTTCGTGCTCGAGGACTAAGTGGGCACACTTCACCGCACGGACGTTGTCAGCTACGTCGGTGCTCAGACCTCGCCGCCTACGCCAGGCACTCCTCGGTGCTCAGACATCGCCGCCTACACCGCGGGCTCCTCGATGCTCGGACCTCGCCGCCTACGCCAGAGACTCCTCGCTCCTCGGTGCTCGGACATCGCCAGCAACGCCGAGGACTTCTCACTTCTCGGTGCTCGGTCATCGCCAGCGATGCCGGGGACTCCTCGCTCCTCGGTGCTCGGACATCACCAGCGACATCGGGGACTCCTCGCTCCTCGGTGCTCGATCATCACCAGTGACGTCGGGGACTCCTCGCTCCTTGGTGCTCGGTCATCGCCAGTGACGTCGGGGACTCCTCGCTCCTCGGTGCTCGGACATCGCCGCCTACGCCGGGGACTCCTCGCTCCTCAGTGCTCGGTCATCGCCGCCTACGCCGGGGACTCCTTGGTGCTCGGTCATCGCTAGCGACGCCAGGGACTCCTCGCTCCTCGGTGCTCGGTCATCGCCGCCTACGTCGGGGACTCCTCGGTGCTCGATCATCGCCAGCGACGCCGGAGACTCCTCGCTCCTGGGTGCTCGGTCATCGCTGCCTATGCCGGGGACTCCTCGCTCCTCGATGCTCGGTCATCACCGCCTATGCTGGGGACTCCTCGCTCCTCGGTGCTCGATCATCGCCGCCTACGCCCGGGACTCCTCGCTCCTCGGTTCTCGGTCATCGCCAGCTACGTCGGGAACTCCTTGGTTGGTCAGACATTGTCGACTACACCGGGGACTCCTCGGTGCTCGGATCTTGTTATGTCTCGTCGGTGTGCTATCAAGCTGCTCATGCTATTCGGATCAGGGTGCTGATCTTGGGCAGCACGTCTGGGGTCTTGATACACACATGTCGGACGACGTCGGCAAGCTTTTAGACTTCTTTTTCTTTGACCCTGCTACAAGATTCATTCTTCATCTTCTAGCAGGTTCAGGGACTAAGTGGGCACACTTCACCTTGTGGTGAATGTGCTTGTTCTCATCTCGAGGCTACGCCCGGGGACTGGCTGCCTGCTCGGCTGGTCTTCTACTTTCTAACCCTGGCACCACGTGACTACGTCACCTACTGTTAGGCTCGGGGACTAGCTATGGGGGTATGGCCCCCAAGACATGGGATGTGCCCCTAGGGGTGGCCCGGCCCACAAGGTTAAGGTGTGCACGGCGCTGCTCGGTGCGTACTGCAAGACATTGTATAGTACCAAATAGGCTACTTTACTTATAACCCTACCTCCTCTAGAGTATATAAGGAGAGGTAGGGGTCCCCTAGCGGATAGGATCTATCAGATCAGATCTACATATATATCAATACAATACACCAAAGATACAGGACGTAGGGTATTACGTCAATCAGACGGCCCGAACCTGTCTAAATCGCTGTCTCTGCGCCTTGTGTCACCATCTGGTTCCTGATTACGCGCACCCCCACCGACAAATCTACCATCGCGGGATACCCCTCGGTGGACTACCGAGCATATTCTGTCGACAGTCACCATTTGCTCCTGGGAGACATGAGTGTCTTCATTTTCTATTCTCCCATCTTTATCACCATCTTGTGGCACATTTGATGAAGAAGGTGGATTGATCACTTGTACATTATCTTCATCATCTTGAGGCTTGATGTCTCCAACTAGAATGTTCTTCATAGCTTCCCTCAATGGTTTATTACCTACATCATCAAGATTCTCATGTGCTCTTTGGGAGCCATTAGATTCATCAAATTCCACATCATATGTTTCTTCAACTAAGCCGGTGGCATGATTAAATACTCTATATGCTTTGGACTTTGATGAGTAACCAACAAGAAAACCAATATCACAATGTCTTTGAAACTTCCCTAGGTGTTGCCGCTTCTTGTAGATGTAGCATTTGCAACCAAACACCCTAAAGAAGGAGACGACCAACTTCTTCCCATTGAGCTACTCATAAGGTGTCTTGCCAAGGAACTTTTGAAGGAATAAACGGTTGGATGCATAGCATGTGGTGTTGATAGCTTCCGCCCATAGAGCTTTAGGAGTGTTGTACTCATCAAGCATTGTTCTTGCTAGTGTGATCAATGTTCGGTTCTTTCTCTCAACTATACCATTTTGTTGAGGAGTATATGTTGTGGAGACCTCATGCTGATTCTAACTTCATCACAATAGGCTTCAATGTTTGTGTTGTCAAACTCTTTGCCATTATCACTTCTAATCTTCTTGAGCTTTACTTCAAACTCATTTTGTGCTCTCTTCACAAACTTCTTGAAACATGATGCAACTTCGGATTTGTCATGAAGGAAGAACACCCATGTGTATCTTGAGTAGTCATCAACAATCACAAGATAATAAAGATTTCCTCCTAAACTCTTGTATGTTGTTGGTCTAAATAAGTCCATATGAAGGAGCTCTAGCACTCTTGTGGTTGACATGAAAGCTTTTGTAGGATGAGTGTTTGCAACTTGTTTGCCAGCTTGACATGCACTACAATGCTTATCCTTTTCAAACTTCACATCCTTCAACCCTCTCACCAAATCATTCTTCATTAGCTTTTTGAGTAAGCTCATCCCAACATGAGCAAGTCTTCTATACCATAGCCACCCAAGTGTTATTTTGGTGAATAGGCAAGTCTTCAAATTAGCATCTTCGGAGGTGAAGTCCACTAGATATATGTTGTTGTATCTAAATCCCTTGAATATCACTTGATCAACATCTTTCTTGGATACAACCACTTCCTTCTTGGTAAATAGGCATTGAAAGCCAAGATCACATAATTGTCCAACGGATAGCAAGTTGAAACTCAATGAAGCAACATATAGCACATTTGAGATTGAATGATCATTTGATATTGCCACTTTGTCCAATCCTTTAACCTTGCCCTTTGAATTATCTCCAAATGTGATTCTTTCTTGTCTATCTACTTCTTCATCTAGTGAGGTGAACATATGAGGATCACCGGTCATATGTTCTGTGCAACCACTATCAATTACCCAATGACTTCCACCGGTCTTGTAGTTCACCTACATACAAGAGATCAAGCTTTAGGAACCCAAACTTATTGAAGGCCCTTGACTTTCTCAACAAGTGACTTTGCTACCCAAATTTTCTTAGGTCTATTCTTGTTTGGAGGTCCTAAGAACACAACTTTCATCTTTCCACTAGAGTCCTTTCTAAGTACGTAATGAGCATTGAAAGCAAAGGGTCTAGCATGCTTAGGCAAGGGTTGTGGTGGTAAGAGTTTGACACTCATGGGCAAAGTGGCCTTCTTGTCCATACTCAAAACATCTCTTTGGCTTTGGCTTTGACTTGTGTTGTTGTTTTTGAGCTTGAGCCTTCTTCTCTTGGTTTGCCAAATACCCAATGCCACTTCTATTCATCTTCATGACGGTGTTCATTAGTAGCTCACTTTGAAGATGCTTGCCTCTTGTGAACTTGCTCAATCCAATCTTGAGATGCTCTTTCTCCAACTTGAGCTTCTTGTTCTCTTCCTTGAGTGCATCATTATTTTTCTCTTCCTTGAGTTTCTTGTTCTCTTCTTTGAGCTTCTCATTCTCAAGAATCAAATCACCATCATGATCAAGAGTTTCTTGCACTATAGTGTTGGTAGTTTTGAGCTCTTCAAGATCTTTCTTGAGCTTTTCATTATCATGCTTGAACTTGACATACTCATCATAGTTGTCGGTTTCAACCACTTGCTTGCCTTTGCTACTAGATCCTTGCTCAATGCTCTCAACAATTAAATCATCATATGATGTAGCTATATCAATCTTAACAACATCATTAGTAGCATCATGTGGCTCATTGGATAAAAATTATTGAGCAATAACAAGATTATCATGATTTATCTTAAGAGTTGTATATTTTTCTTTTAGCATATTGTGGCTAGTGATGAGCTCTTTATGTATCCCCTCAAGTTTATCATGTTTATCTTTAAGCTCTTTCTTAGAAGATTTGAGCTCCTTAAGTTTAGATGACATAGCTTCATTTGCTTCTCTAAGCTCAACACTAGCCTTTTCGGCTATATCATATTTAGTTAAAAGAGAATTATTCTTAGCTTCTAGCTTATCATTCTTGGCTCTAATCTTTCTAATGATCTTAGTATATTGATTTAGCAATTTAACGAGATCATCATATGAAGGTGATTCATATTCATCATCATCACTATCACTATCACTATCATCATTGTTAGCATGATCATCACCACTACTATCATCATCATTTGGTACCTTCCGTTCACCCTTGGCCATAAGGCATAGGTGTGTAGAGGATGATGGTGGTGGTTTCGGTGAAGATGATGAAGAGTCAATCACAATTGTGGCTACCTTCTCATTATCACTATCATCAACAGGTGAGCAACTTGATGAATCAATGTCCATGAGCTAATCACCAACGATGTATGCCTTGCCATTCTTCTTTTTCTTGTGGAAGTCCTTCTTGCCATCCTTCTTCTTGTATGGCTTGTTTTTCTTCTTCTCATCTTCTTCTTCATTACTTGAGTCATCTTTCTTACCCTTGTACTTGTTCTTGTACTTGTCTTTCTTGGGCTTTGTGCATTGATGTGCTAGATGACCGAGTTCTCCATAATTGTAGCAATCCATCTCCAAGATTAGCTTCCTTCTTGTGCTAGTGAAGAACTTCTTTTTCTTCCTATCAAACTTGATGCCACTCTTGTTGAGCTTCTTTAGCATCTTGGCGGTTCTTCCCACCATAAGAGCAAGACTGGCATCATCAACTTCATCATCACTTAAGCTCTCATACTCAATTCTTGCTTTGCCCTTCTCTTGGCTAGCCTTAAATGCTAAGTCTTTGTCTTTCTTCTTGGTAGAGGATGAGCCATCTTGTGGTGTGATGTGCATGTACATCTCATGAGCATTGATCTTTCCTAAGATTTGAGTCGGTGTAGCGGTGGAATGAAAGTGCATTTGCCCCCAATGTGGGTTTTGGTGTATTGATGACATCCAAATTATGGACTAATGTGATCTTAATGAGATATGTCGCAGCTATTAGTCCCATGAAAGATTCAAAGAGTTGATAAAGATGAAATGGTATCCCTCAATTCTTGAAGTTGAAAAGGCGGATGAACTCAAAACGCTCTCCAAAGGTTTTAATTTTGTTTTTGAGTTTAGAATCCACCGCACTATAAAGAGGTATGCAAATTTAGTTGATCTGAGGAAGATAGAGTGCTCAAACATTAAAATAAAATCAAAAGAGAGACACTCTAGCACTCTACGACCATGTAGATTATTTTTCTATGACTGTCGGTGTCGAAAGTCCCGACGTAAGCCGGAACTCTCAACAGTCAGAAGTCACGACTCTTGCTGGAAGTTCTAACTCCCAGTCACTTAGCCTACGCGGTGATTGTGGACGTCGGAACTCCTGACGTGAGTCAGAACTTCCAATAGTCAAAAGTCCCGACCCAAGCCGGGAGTCCCTGTATGGGTGGTTCTGCTGGCCGATTGTCTACGCTCGTCGGAACTCCTGACGTACGTTGGAAGTTTCGACTGTCGGAACTCCCAACCCAAGCCGGGAGTCCCAGCATCAGCGGTGCTGGCTGGTTGTTTAACTACGCACGTCGGAAGTCCCGACGTACGTCAGAAGTTCCGACCATCGGAAGTCCCGACGTTTGCCGGGAGTTTCGACATTAACTTGCATGCATGGACTTCTGACCCTATGTGAACAGTGTTTCTGTTAACGTCGGAAGTCCTGAGATCTGCGTCGGAACTTCCAACGTAGATCTGAATGGTTAGATTTTCACTTGGAGTATAAATACCCCTCTCTTCACTTCTAGCTGTTATGGACTCATTTATAGCTGACCCACTTCATGCTCAATAGCTCCCAAGCAACTAAAGCACCCCTCTCCTTCCCCCTTTGCTTAAATCTTCAATTTCCTTAGGGTTTTGAGTGAAAGGAGAGTGGATTAAGTGAGAGCATCACTTTGGAAAGCTTGAGCACTTGATTTCTTCATCAAGCCGGTTGATTTTGCGTCTATTACTCTTGGGGCTTTGCCCCTAGCCAGCTAGGCGTTGCTCAAGAGCTTCCATCTTATGGAAGAGCCTTGGAAAGTTTGTATTACCCTTTAATTTCTTAGTGGAAAGCTCAAGTGACCTTTGTGGTCGCTTTGAGAGAGGCAAGGAGGGAAAAGACTCCAACCTTGATGGTCACCTCAACAATGAGGACATAGGAGCTCCTTTGTGGGGTTGCCAAACCTCGGGATAAATCCTTGTGTCCCGTGTGCTTGTTGTTGTGATTGCTAGAGATTACTTGTATTTGTTTGTCTCTTTCTCTCCCAACCTTTATTTTAGGGTTTAGACTCGATCTACGGTTTGGAGGCATTACGACATCAAGGGATTGACCCAACATCTTCACCAAACCACTAGGAAGTGAGGTTGTAAGATTATTTATCTGCAAAGTTAAATTTGGCACTGCTTTTGTAGTTCACGTAGGTGTCGGAACTGCTAACGTTTGCGTTAGAAGTTCTAACAACGTTGGGAGTTCCGACCCAAACGCCGGGACTTCCGACATTGACTGACAAATTTAAACTTAGCATTTGCAGTTAATTTTTAGATATGCCTATTCACCCCCACTCTAGGCATTGTTAGATCCTTTCAATTGGTGTTAGAGCGAGGTCTTCTCTTTGCGCTTCACCACGTAAGAAGAAACAATGTCGGAGTCCGATAAGATGCAAGTCATTGTCGCTGAGATGGCCAAGAAAATAGCTAAAGAGTTGATGAGTGCTCAAGTCAAGTTCTTTCAAGATGAAACGAAAAAGATGCAAGATGAGATGAACAAGATGAAGGAAGAATTGAGCAAGAAGGTTGATGATGCAATAAGTGGCAAGAATGATACAAGTGACAAGAATGAAGCAAACAAAGATGCAGCTAGTGATATTAGAGCCGGTGAGCATGCTCATGGAAAGGGAATATATTCAAACATGGGCTTTGACTATGGACAACTCATAAAAGGGTCAACACTACATACTCCGTCCGTCAACATTGGCAAGCCACCTCACTTTGATGGAACAAGATACACCGATTGGTCTTACAAGATGAAGATGCATCTCATTGCTGCAAGACTTTGGGAAGTTATGGATGTTGGTGTGATGATTCCTACCGATGAAGATAGAGAGATAACTCCAGAAGAAGTGCACAACCTTCATCAAAATGCACAAGCCATAGCATTGCTTGTGTCAAGCCTAGCTCCAGATGAGTTTAGAAAAGTGAATGGAATGGAAAGTGCAAAACAAATTTGGGATACTTTGAAAGTGTCATTCGAAGAAGATAAAAGTGTGAGAAAAGGCAACATTGAGTTACTTCATGGTGAATTGGAAAGATTTGTATTCTTGCAAAATGAAACAACACAATCCATGTTTAATAGGCTCATGGCATTGGTCAACCACATAAGAGCTCTTGGAAGCACCGAATGGGATGACTACAAGGTTGCTAGAAAGATGTTGAGAACCTATAGAGCCAAGAACAACATGCTAGCATCCGTAATCATGGAAAGGCCCGTTTATGATGAGATGACACCTCAAGAAGTTCTTTCAAAACTCAAGCATAACATGAAGGTCAAGGTTTAAGTCAAGAAAAGAAGAAGAAAGTGAAGGATGATTCCTCAAGTGGAGAAGAAGATTCCGATGCGGAGGTTGCATTTGTGATTAGAAATTTTATGAAGAAGAAAAGAAACCGCAAGACCTATGGTGATGGAAAGAGAAGGTTCAAATTTTTTTTGCTATGGATGTGATCAAACGGGTCACTTCATAGCCGATTGTCCTAATGAGAAAAAGAAGCACAAGCATGACAAGGATGAAGACAAGAAGAACAAAGGCAAGAAGAGAGGTGAAGCTCATCTTGGGGAAGAATGGGAGTTAAGTGATAGTGACTCAAATGATGATAAGAAGAAGGGAGCTGCAAACATCGCCATCCACCACTCTTCTTCACTGACCATGATCTTCCCTGACTCAACTTCACCACCAAAACTCTTCCCCAACCTATCTTCACCACCGAAGCTCTTCTCCAACCTCATCGACAACAACTACTACACCCCAACTTGTCTCATGGCAAAAGGATAGAAGGTACATACTACACCCGTTTCCTCTAGTGATGAGTATGATAGTTGTGATGATAGCATAGAAGAAATTGAAGCAACCATGGTAAAGAAATTTGGTAAAAAGGCCTTCACTAAAATAAAAACACTGATGAAGAAATTAGAGAAGATGGATAGATGCTTAGAGATGCAAGGATATATAATCACTCAAGAGAGAGAGAAAAACCTTGCTCTTGAAGCATCTATCACCGAGGAAAAGATGAAGGTTGAGAAGTTAACCGTTGAATTATCTTTAGCCAATGACTCAATTAGAAAATTGACTAAGGAACATCCCTCGGTTAATGATCAAGTAGCTAGCCTCAAGAATGAGAAGAGTATAGCTCAAGAAAGCCTCACAAGCTTGGAAGAAAAATATTGAAATCTTGAGCTAAACTATAGTACTCTTTGGGCTAGCACTTCAACTTCTCCTAAGGCAACCGAAGACTCTAATGTCTCCACTAGTGTTGGTTGTAAAAGATGCTATAAAATTAATGTGAATGCATATACAACTAACCTTATTGAGTTAGAGAAGAAAGACAAGGAGATTCATAGGTTGAAGATGATATTGAAGAATGAGTGCAAGTGTCAAGAGCAATCTAACAAGACTATATACAAGTCATCAAGGCACCCATCAATCAAGGAAGGCATTGGCTACAATAGGTATGATGGAAAGGCTAATGGAAGGAACATGATCAATTGTGTGCCTTGTGTGAAGTTCAACAAGGGCGTTGCTCTTGATGAGCTAATATGCAAGGCCAACAACAAGGTCTACATTCCAAAGATCCAACCTACAAGTAACAAGATAATCAAGACAAAGCAATTTGATGTGCCCAAGCCATAAGCACCACTTCCACGGTGCTATGCTAGTGACTATATGTGTTGTTGGGGCAAGGATGGCAAGATTGTGGTTAAGTATGTTGGTGCCCAAAAGAGAAAGGAAATTATGAGGAGTGTTTGGGTGCCCAAGTTTTATGTGACTAACCCCCTAGGACCCAAATCTTTTTGGGTACCTAAAACAAAAGCTTAATTTGTCTTTGTAGGAATATTCCTCCGGTGGAACAAGTTGGGTGTTGGATAGTAGATGCACAAATCATATGACCGGAGAGAAGGATATGTTCACATCATTCCAACCAAGTCATGATCAAAGTGGAAATATTGTGTTTGGTGACAATGGAAAATGTGAAGCCCTCGGTTTGGGTAAAATTGCTATATCAAATGATAATTCCATTTCAAATGTTTTACTTGTGAATTCATTGAGATACAATTTGTTGTCCGTCTCACAACTTTGTGAAATGGGTTACAATTGTCTCTTTACGGATAAGGGTATGGAAGTCTATAGAAGGGATGATTCCTCTATTGCATTTACGAGTCATTTAAAAGGGAAACTCTATCTAGTTGATTTCACATCAAATAGAGTAAATCCTGAGACTTGTTTAATGGCAAAATCTAGCATGGGTTGGTTATGGCATCGCCGACTTGCCCATGTTGGGATGAGGAACTTAGCCAAACTTCAAAAAGGCGAACACATCCTTGGACTAACAAATGTTTCTTTTGAGAAAGATAGGATTTGTAGCGCATGCCAAGCGGGAAAACAAGTTGAAGCTAAACATCCCGTCAAGAATGTTGTTACAACCGAAAGACCATTGGAGTTGCTTCACATGGACATGTTTGGACCCATCGCTTATATAAGCATTAGTGGTAACAAATATGGTTTTGTAATTGTTGATGATTATTCTTGTTTCACTTAGGTATTCTTTTTGCGTGAAAAGAGTGAAGTCCATGGTATCTTCAAGAAGTTTGTAAGAAGAGCCCAAAATGAGTTTGATGTCAAAATCAAGAAAGTTAGAAGTGACAATGGAACAGAGTTCAAGAACACCAACATTGAAGAGTTTCTTGATGAAGAAGGAATCAAGCATGAGTTTTCGGTTCCATACACTCCACAACAAAATGGTGTTGTGGAGAGGAAGAATCGAACGCTCATAGAAGATGCAAGAGCAATGTTGGATGAGTACAAGACTCCAACCAACTATTGGGCAGAAGCAGTCAACATGGCATGCCATGCAATCAACCGCTTATATCTTCACAAGAAAAGAGAAAAGACCACCTACGAACTTATAACCGGTAAAAAGCCTAAGGTGCACTACTTTAGAGTTTTTGGATCCAAGTTTTTCATACTTAACAAGAAATCCAAAAGCTCTAAGTTTGCACCAAAGGTTGATGAAGGTTTTATGCTTGGTTATGGTACTAACGAACATGGATATCATGTTTTCAATAAAACCACCGGTTTGATTGAAATCGCGGTAGACATGACTTTTGATGAAACCGACGACTCTCAAAAGGAGCAAGTCAATGTTGAGAATGTAGGTAATGAAGAAGCTCCACACAAAGCAATTAAGAAGCTTGCCATTGGTGAAGTAAAGCCCATCAAAGACGAAGATGAAGACCATGTTGTGCAAGATGATCTTGATCCAACTATTCATCATGTTCCATCAAATGAACATGGTGAAGCTTCCGCAACAAGAAATAATCAAGATGGGAGATCAAATGAAGCACAAGGTCATTCTCATGAAGATGGTGTCAACAATGAGCAAGTTTACCCTCAACTCAACAATGAAGAAAGAAGTGAAGTCAACCCTCCACAAGCTCATGATTGTGATCGTCCAATCGATCATGACCATTGTGGCAGAACCACCTGAATAGCGTACTTACAGAGGCGCTCGTCTTCCATCGGACACTAAGCACCCCGAAAGTAACTACAGCGAGCGGTGTCCGTCGGGCACACCCCAAGGGAGAACCCAAAAGATCCACATTTTTCCCAAGGATCCAATAATGAAAACGAGTTACAACACAAGTCCATCTCATACATTAGAGTTTCTTGAAAAGTACATTATTACAATACCAAATACAGAGTGCGGAATGATAAACAGCGGAATATTAAAAGATAACATCTAACGATAAGATAATGAGGATTGCGTCTGAGCCCACCAGAAGAATCCTCCACACAAGGTACTCCTCAAGCATCACCTGCAACAGGGGTAAATAAACCCTAAGTACACAATGTACTCGCAAGACTTATCCGACCAGTGGGAATACTTTCCCGACTCCAAGGGATATGCTAGGCTTTATGGTTTGCTGGTTCTCTTTTAGCAAAAAGCAATACTAATAGTGAGTCCTTATTGATACATTATTATCATTAGCCGTATTAAGTCTTCACCTAGTCAATCTATATAAGCACCTGTTCTACTTTTAAGCAAGAGTTGAGCAATCGATACTAATCATTCTCCTTTTTCCACTTACAGTTCTTACTACGGTGCTAAACCACAGACAAGCCGTACCGGATAACCCGGTGATTCGCGAATCAATGTGCCCAGCTAGGTGCCCCAAAGACATGCCCCGCTTGTACCCCAGGCACAAGCAGGACTAACCCACCACTCTCCTGTCCCGGGTGTTCAGGTCCCCGTCCAAACTTGGACTCTAAGCCCCCGCCCCTAAATCCCAGACTCAGTGCGGTGCAAGGACCTCCACCACCTCCTCTTCCCATCAGTCGGTTTGGAAAGAGCCGGATCCACGATAAGAGAGCAGCAAGCCTTTCCTGCGCCCATACCCAAGTATGTGCTCGGGACAATAATCTGTGACTTGCCTAGAGTCATATGCAACGACCGGTCCTTAATCGACAAAGACAGGGAAAAAGTGTAACCGGGCTATGCCCTGTTGGCCGCAGGACACAACCCCTCACACCCACCAGTACCAAGTCCACATCCCTATCCAGTCACCATTTTCCTTTCCATTATTTTATCATGATATCATAGTTTAATCACCTATTTGCGAGTAACGACAGGTTACTCACGCTACCGACATCCTGAGCATAGCAGCTACTCGACCTGTACTAGTAGGACTCATGGTAGATATATTTATGCATGTAGCTTCCATAAAATGCCTGTAACATAATTGTATATCATATAAATATATTCAGTGATCATTTAAAAGTAGGGGTTATGCACCGGGGCTTGCCTTGGGCAGGCGCTGGGTCAGCAAAGTCAGTACCAACAGGCTCCTAGGCTCCCTCCTGTGTGAAAAGCTCCTCCTTGTACTCCTCGATCACCTCGTCGTACTCCGGATCACCGACGGGTACGAAGTCTACCTGTTCGTGATCTACATGAAATGACGATGCAATGATTAACACTATGGCAACAGCAATTCTCAATGCAAAATTACCTCTATTAAATTACTAAGTGAGGTCTACCCACTAAAGTCTAAGCTACATACCAGTACTACTAACAAGTATGAACGTGTCCTACATTCTTACGATGACTACGGATATTCATACCCCTAATGCCAGTTTACGATACATACTGGAAAGCAAGGATAATAACTACACCATCAAATGACTCGTTCTATGGTTACCATTTTTACAGCAAGTATATAAATGCCTAAGGAACCTACTGTAATGATTTCAAAGCTAAAGCTATTGTCGGTTTACCACAACAAATCCTGCAATTAAAGATCGATATACCGCTAAGCTCTCTACTTCAAGCTTATGAGCCTACCATCCTAACAGCTAATGGTGAACTAACTGTACTAACAGGTAGACGACATTTTTGCGAACCTAACAAACTTAGTTTCACTATTTTTTGGACAACCATGCAATTTACTACGATTTATCGAAGTTGGATTCATAACAGGAAATAAATAAGCATTTCAAATTCCAGGAAATAATGAAAACTGAAACCTCCTTTGCTAGCCCACAACGCGCGGCCCGATCCAATGCGTCACCCCGCCCGCGCGCAATGGAAGGCCAGCGTGCGGCCCACGCAGAGGCGCGGCCCACGACGGTGACGGCCTACGCGCGGAGGCGATTATGCACGAGCACCCCCAAACTACAACGAAATCGTAGCGAACCCTAAGCCACTATTGAATCAGTCAGCGCTTTTACAACAGCACCCTCCGACTTCTACATCTTCACCGCGGTGAAGTCCCTGGCCACCCATGGCGCGCGACGACGCGACAATGAGCGACTACGCTGGCCTCACCCGAACCTCTATGGTCTACCTAAGGGGTCGATAGGTACCTTGACGACAAGCCGAAGCTACCGGAGGCGACACGGTGAGCAGAGCCACAGTGATGAACCCCCTCCCCGGCGATGACTCCCGACCTGTAAGGGCGACCTCGTTCCCATGAGTAGCAGCGAAAGAGAGGCCAGCACATGAGCACACGAGCACCAGGGAGTACTCACCGACCTCAAGGCGCTGACGGTTAGGTTGGGGCGGTCTGAGCAATTCTGGCCACGTGAGCTCGCGGTGGTGTGGTGGTGCCCGACGGTGGCACTACCGCGGCGGTGGGGCTAGCCTGCTGCGACGCTACGGCTATGGGGCGCGAAATGCTCAGGAGAACATGGCGAGTTTGTGGGTGCACTAAATCGCCATGAGGTGTACTACAGGACTGGCTCGCCGCTGGAGGGCGTCGGCTGGCGAGGTGAGCAGCAGCGGGGCAGAGCGCGCAGGCGGGCAGCAGCGAGCGGGTGGCCAGGACGCGTGGGTCGTGCACGTGAACAGCGTTGTGAGCGCAGCTGGGCACGGCGGTGGGCTCAGCCGGGTGGCAGCGGGTGCGGCCCACGCGGTAGAGCACGCTGGCAAGCCAGGGGGAATGGTGACCGTGCCCAGTGATCAGCCAGGTGGCATGCATGATTTTTAAAGCAGCTAGGAAACGTGTACGCTGCGCTCCAACTGCTAAGCCAATTGCTCGATGCAAAAAGAAGTACACCGAGCCATCACCCTCAGTCGCGACATTGCGCTACTTCTTAAGCCAATTGTTCTACAACTAATTCCAAAGATGGCTTCATCGACCACTTCAAAGACTTACGCGGAGGACGTCGATTTGAAAGGTTTCGCATTGAATCCCAAACCCGACCCCCAGGGCGTACTCGCTAGCCATCCATGTCTTTGACCACACATTTTTATCGCCGTTCGCGAAATGTTTCATAACATTTTGTTTCAACAAGAATTCGATTAAGATAATAATTGTGTTATGTGACACGAAACATAACCTTTGCTTTCCTATTTCATAAAAATGTTTCAATACCAAACATTGATTATAAAGCCTATCATACACAAATGCACATAACTCAGATGCTTACGAAATGTTTCAGCAAAACATTACAATGTAACACCAGGGTGTTACAACCATGATGATGATGATGGCCCTATCCAAAGATCAACTCAAGTGCCACATCCTAGAGTGGATCAATCCATTCAACGGGATCATCCCATTGATAACATATTAGGGAGCATTCGACGAGGGGTAACTTCATGTTTCCGTTTAGCAAGTTTTTGTGAATATTACTCGTTTGTTTCTCCTTTGGAACCTCGTAGGGTGGAAGAGGCACTTGATGATCCAGATTGGATGATAGCCATGCAAGAAGAGTTGAACAACTTCACTCGGAATGAAGTCTGGTCCTTGGTGGAAAGACCCAAGCAAAACATGATTGGAACGAAGTGGGTCATCCATAACAAGTAAGATGAGCATGGCATGGTAACAAGAAACAAGGCAAGGTTGGTGGCTCAAGGATTCACTCAAATTGAAGGCTTGGATTTTGGGGAGACCTATGCACCGGTGACTAGGCAAGAATCAATTCGTATTCTACTTGCCTATGCCGCTCATCATGATTTCAAGTTATATCAAATGGACGTGAAGAGTGCATTTCTCAACGCCCCCTATCCGAGTTGGTGTATGTAGAGCAACCACCGGGCTTTGAAGACCCCAAGTATCCAAACCACGTCTACAAGCTTGACAAGGCGCTCTATGGGCTCAAACAAGCCCCTAGAGCTTGGTATGATTGTTTGAAGGATTTTCTACTCAAACAAGGTTTTGAGATAGGAAAGGCCGATGCTACTTTGTTTACTCGCAAAGTCAATAATGATATATTTGTTTGCCAAATATATGTTGATGACATAATATTTGGTAGTACTAATGTGGCTTTTTGTGAGGAATTTAGTAGGATTATGACAAATAGGTTCAAGATGTCCATGATGGGAGAGTTGAAGTTTTTCTTTGGATTTCAAATCACGCAACTCAAGGATGGCACGTTCATAAGTCAAACCAAGTACACAATGACATGATGAACAAGTTTAACTTGGATAAGGCTAAGCCCATCAAGACACCCATGCCAACTAATGGACATCTTGATCTTGATCAAGGAGGACAGGACATCGATCAAAAGGTATATCGCTCCATGATTGGATCACTTCTTTACCTTTGTGCATCTAGGCCCGATATTATGCTTAGTGTGTGCATATGTGTAAGATTTTAAGCTAATCCAAAAGAATATCATTTGATGGCTATTAAGAGAATTTTTCGGTATTTAGTGCACACTCCTAATCTTGGCTTGTGGTATCCTAAGGGCTCCACTTTTGAGTTACTTGGCTATTTCGATTCGGACTATACCGGTTGCAAAGTAACTCGAAAGAGTACTACCGGTACTTGCCAATTTATTGGTCGATCCTTGGTGTCTTGGAGCTCTAAGAAGCAAAATTCCGTTGCTTTATCCACCGCCGAAGCCGAGTATGTGGCGGCCGGCACTTGCTGTGCCCAACTACTTTGGATGAAGCAAACATTAAAGGACTTTGGATGTGAGTTAACCAAGATTCCACTTTTATGTGACAACGAGAGTGCCATTAAGTTGGCAAACAACCCTGTAAATGACTCTCGAACAAAGCACATAGACATCCGGCACTAAAAAACAATTAGCCGATATCTTCACAAAACCCCTAGATGAGTTAAGATTTTGTGCTTTGAGGAGTGAACTAAATATCATTGATTCTCGTAATGTGGCTTGATCCCTATCACACATATTTTGTTTGATCTAGTTAGGAGAAAAGAATTAAGAAAACATTGTGTGACACTTTCAAAATCTATTTTATAATTTTCATGAGCGACTATTGCTTTGTGTTGGTTGAATGAAATCTAGCCACTTGTGAAAATGTTAGTGTCCATCGTATTTTTGCCCCACATGGCAGAGTGAGTGTAGGTTGAGGTGTTTTTCTATTTCCCTACGTCGAAAGTTTCAACGTACGCCAGAAGTCCCGACGTCCGAAAGTCACGGCTTGTGCCGGAACTCCCGACCGCCGGAAGTCCCGACGTAAGCTGAGAGTTCCAACGCAGACCTAGGTTTTTGACTGTAGCGTCGTCCATTTTGACCATGCCGCACCGTTTCACCATCTCATTTACTCGGCCCAGTCCCTTCCAAGCGGTTATTCTCTCCCTCCCCTCCCTCCCACGCCGCTGCATTCCCTTCCACACGCCGCCCCCGCCCTTCCTCACTCCTCCTCGCGCCATCTCGTGCTCTGCCCATACCTCTGGCCTGCCGAGAGCTCTGGCCTCCATTCCCTCTCATTGCGCCATCGGAGTCCTTGCCGGCAGTCCCAACTTCTCTGCCCCCATTCCACCGCTCGTGCCTTGGTGTTCTTCCTCGGATCAGTGGTGGAGATTCGGTGGGTGGTGGCGCTCGTGCTTAGGGATTTGTTCGTGGCCTGCAATTTCGTCTTTCTCCATCTCCTCCTTCCTCGATTCAAGGTACTACCATGGAGCCCTAACCCTATTGTCAATGTACCTCGCATTTTGACCCTATTCCTTCTTCCTCTCTACTCCTCTATCTCCCTTGTATGAATGTGTGTTGTGATTTGAAGCCCCATGAATGGGATGGTCACCTTGGGCGTCGGAGGTCCTAGAGACTGTTGGAGGTTTTGACCGTCGGAACTCCCGATGCTAGGCCAAAACTTCCGGCTATCGAAAGTCTCAACTATGGCCGGAACTCCCAACCCTAGGGTGACCACTCTATTCATGTTTCTTTAATTCTCGATGTTCATTCGCTTCTCGTTGTCTTGGTTCTTAGTTCCAATTCATGTTTTTTTCGCAGTCATGGACGGTGGCAGTCCCTCGTGTCATAAGGAGAAGAGGTCCAAGAAGAATCAAGATCATGCCACCGTCCCCAAGCTGTCTGGCCGCACCAAGGTAGCATACCAGCGTGGTGGCACTAGTGGTTCCTGTGCTGCCCATCGCCGTGTCGATCAAGGGTCATCGACTGCCGCTCCTCCTCCTACCCCGGCCTTTGTTGGGGATGTGTTAATTGTTGATGAAGAAGAGGAAGCTCTTGAGCATGCTAGCCATACCATTGCTACTCCACTGACTCACACCCTGACTCATGGTCTAGGGTTTGTCTCTCAGCTTGTTCCGTTCACGGGTGTTTCTCCGATCATGCGGGAGCCCGCCATGGCTCCTAATCCGGCTGGTGGTTGGACTCCTCCTCTACCAGTGGACTATCATCACCAGGTTAAGGACATCAGGTCCGTGAGGGGAAGGAACCTTTATGCTAAGGACGAGAAGGATCTACGACTTGAGTATTGTTTCTGGCACCCATTCCATTATGACTTTTATGATTCCATTCTCTATCGGAAGTTCTTGAAGAAAAGGGAGCCACCGGTCCTTCAGATGAAGTGCATTAATGCATACTCTCTTGGTAAGTACAAGGAACCCGAGCTAGAGCAGATGGCTCGGGATATACGCTCAATGGGGCTGTCCTACCTGCTAGAGTTTAGGAAGCATTGGAACAACAAGCTAAACTATCAGTTTTATGCTTCCTATCATCATGAGAGAGACCCTATCGGTGCTGTTGACATTATTCATTAGACCACTAAAGGCAAGCATTATTAGGTGGACTTCATCACTTTCTTGTGCCTTCTTGGTTTGAGTCACAGTGACCGCATTGCAACTGAGTTGACTGAGTATGAGGATGTCGCTTTGGAGGAGTACCAACATATGTATCTTGATGGACACATAGCTGATGGACAAACATTGTTTTTGAAGCCCTACTATTATGTTCTGAACAACATCCTATGACAGATCTTGTATCCAAAGGTAGGTGACTCCACCTTCCTTCGTGATGATTCACAGAAAGTGCTTCAGTGATTTGGAGATGAGTTTCAGAAATTTTCCATCAGCAGATACATTTGGAACAAGATACATGATGCTACTGAGGATCCGGTGAAGCATCTTCCCTATGCACCATACATTATGCATGTCATTGAGCAAGTATCCGACATCTGATTTCCCTATGACACTCAGCAAAAGCTCCTCAAGATATCCAACAAGACATCCATCATTGCTGCTAGAGAACTAAGGGAGAAAGGTGATGCAACCAAAACAAAAAGGAAAAGTGTTTTGGGTTCTCGCTCTCATCGTGGTGCTTCACCACCTGCTGCTACTGCTCGCTCTTCTAGTGTTGAGCCCCTCTCTTCGTCCTCCTCTGGAAAGAAGCCCAGCAAGTTCAAGTTCCTAATGACATATATGTTTGGGAAATGTTGTGCTAGTGCTCAACGTGAGCATGATATCCAAGAGAGGCTATATCGTTTGGAGCAGCACGTAGGTATTGTGTCCTTACCTCCACTGCCGTTTGTGCCTCCTCGTGATCCATTGGCATTATATGATGAGGCATGTGCAGTGTATGAGGATGATGCCGCTTCTAGCCCTCATGGCAAGGGCAAGGCCGTCGACGACGATGAGGACTACATGCAAGAGGATGATGATGACGACGGTGGTGACAATGATGGTGATCAAGATGACAATGATGACTATGAGGATGAGTAGTTGTATGTTCACATGACCTACCCCTTTTGGCACTTGTTGACAAAGGGGAAGTGTTAGGCTTTGATTTCTCTTGTAATAAGTTAGTTGATCCTTTTGTTTTAGAACTTTAAAACCTTTAGCGTATATGAACTATGTCGTGTGGTGGCAAGCTTGTGATGGACAACTATCTTTATGTGTATACTTGTCTCTATTTATGATGATGAATGTATTTTGGATGGCCATGTGTTGCTTCAAATTCTATTTTAAAATCTTGGCCATCATATTCTCTTTTACTTGTTGTGTAAAATAATATGTCATATTGCATTTCTTTTCATGGATATATATTTGTTCACACACACTTGTTGCACCCCACGGATTGCAAAATTTAGGGGGAGCTTTTGTCTTGAGGTATGCAAATCATGCATAGATGATTCTAATTGATATTCAAATTCATGCATACATCAAGGGGGAGCTCTTCATAAATTTTGGGGTTCAAAAGCTTTAAATTCTTTTATTCTTATAAAAGCCTAAGTTGGTTGTCATCAATTACAAAAAAGGGGGAGATTGAAAGTGCATTTGCCCCCTATGTGGGTTTTGATGTATTGATGACATCCAAATTAGGGACTAATGTGATCTTAATGAGATATGTCGCAGCTATTGGTCCCATGAAAGATTCAAAGAGTTGATAAAGATGAAATGGTATCCCTCAATTCTTGAAGTTGAAAAGGCGGACGAACTCGAAACGCTCTCCAAAGGTTTTAATTTTGTTTTTGAGTTTAGGATCCGTCGCACTATAAAGAGAGATGCAAATTTAGTTGGTCTGAGAAAGATAGAGTGCTCAAGCATTAAAATAAAATCAAAAGAGAGACACTCTAGCACTCCACGAGCACGTAGATTATTTTCTATGACTATCGGTGTTGGAAGTCCCGACATAAGCCAGAACTCCTGACAGTTGGAAGTCACGACTCTTGTTGAAAGTTCTGACTCCCAATCACTTAGCCTACGTGGTGACTGTGGACGTCAAAAGTCCCGACCCAAGCTGAGAGTCCCGACATCGGTGGTTCTACTAGCTGATTGTCTGCGCTTGTTGAAACTCCCGACGTACATCGAAAGTTCCGACTATTGGAACTCCCGACCCAAGCCGGGAGTCCCGGCATCAGCGGTGCTGGCTGGTTGTTTAACTACGCATGTCGAAAGTCCTGACGTACGTCGGAAGTTTCGACTATCGGAAGTCCTGATGTTTGCCGGGAGTTCCGACATTGACTTGCACGTGTGGACTTCTGACCCTATATGAACAGTGTTTTCTATTAACGTCAGAAGTCCTGAGATCTGCGTTGGAACTTCTGATGTAGATCTGAACGGTTAGATTTTTCACTTGGAGTATAAATACCCCTCTCTTCACTTCTAACCATTACTGACTCATTTAGAGCTGACCCACTTTGTGCTCAACAGCTCCCAAGCAACTAAAGCACCCCTCTCCTTCCCCCTTTGCTCTAATCTTTGATTCCCTTAGGGTTTTAAGTGAAAGGAGAGTGGATTAAGTGAGAGCATCTCTTTGGAAAGCTTGAGCTCTTGATTTCTTCATCAAGCCAGTTGATTTTGCGTCTATTGCTCTTGGGGCTTTACCCCTAGCCAGCTAGGCATTACCCAAGAGCTTCCATCTTATGGAAGAGCCTTTGCATTCCATTTCTCATAGTTCACTTCATCGCCTTGAAGGTGCGTGGGATCCTAAGGTTTTGGAAATTCTTGTGAGGCGGCTCTAAGTATTCCAACATCTAGAGCTTCTAAATACGTCTCCATGCGGATTTTCCAATACGAAAAATCATCCCCCTCAAAGATAGGAGGAGGTCCATCCCCGTGAGATATCTTTCTCTAGACGGTTAAACCTAAAAACATGAGCACGAGGTTCCGATACCAATTGAAAGGATCAAGATGCCCAAGAGGGGGGGTGGGGGTGAATTGGGTTAATTCTAAAATTCTTTGCAATAATTAAACCCTATGGTTAGCCCAGTTCACCACTTATGTCTATAAAGTGTTTCTATTATTCTAATACACAAAAGTTCAGCAACCTATGATCCAATTCTACTCTAGCATGGCAATTCTATGAATGTAAAGACAAGAATTGAATTGCTCAAAGTAAATGCTTAAAATAAAGAGAGTAGGAGGAACGCGGTGATGTTTTGCCAAGGTATCGGAGAGTCGCCACTCCTCACTAGTCCTCGTTGGAGCACCCGTGCAAGGGTGTAGCTCTCTTTTGATCCGCGTAAGGATCAAGTGCTCTCTATGGGTTGATTCTTCGACACTCCGTCGCGGTGAATCACTCACAACCGCTCACATCTTAAATTGGGTCATCCATAAGCTCTACCGGATGATCACCAAGCTCCCAATCACCACCAAGCCGTCTAGGTGATGGCGATCACTAAGAGTAATAAGTACGAACTCTCACTTGACCACGACAAGCCTAATGAGAAGGGTGGATGCACACTTTGCTACTCTTGCTTTCACTAATGAGGCCTCTCTCTTGGATTCTCAAATCTCAATTACCTCACTAGGATCTTGCTCTTCTTGGCACTCTCAAGGGTGTTTCTCAACTATTGGAATAAGCAAAAGTGATCCCTTGATTGAATAGAGAAAGTATTTATAACCTCTCATTCAAAACGAACCGTTATGTGCCTCTACAGGGTGACCGGACGCTCTGATCAGTTCACCCGTCACTTAGCAGTTTAAGTTGTGATCAGACATAGACCAGCGTCCGATCAGCACTGACCGGATGCGTCTGGTCACAAAAACTGCTCTTTGGAACCTTACTGATGTTGACCGGACTCTGGCACCCAGTGTCCGATCACTTTGCTGCTCAGCGTCCGGTCAGCACTGACCGAACACATCCGATCAGGATTCTCCCTCTCTGGAACCTTACTGGAGTTGACCGAACTCTGGCACCCAGCGTCCGGTCAGTCACCTCTCAGCGTCCGGTCGCATCCAAATGACTTCACCTTGATCAAATGAACTGACCAAAATATGCACCAGCGTCCGATCAGCATTTGACCCTCCATTCACTTTCAACTCACAATCATATGTGAATAAAGTTTGCTCCAATTGATCTTAGGGCTATTTAGGAGCTACCTAGTGCTAGTTTTGACAAGTGTGCACCACACCTAACCCACTAGACTCATCTAGGTCAAGCTACCCATCTATACCCCCCTTAATAGTATGGCTAAAGGAAAAATAAAGTCCTAAACTACTCTAAGTGTCTCTTCAACATCGAACGACACTTAGAACTAGTCCATCCTTAACCTTGTCGTCCATCCTTTGAAAACCGAAACAATTTCCATCGTAGGGGCATAACAACCATGATTACCCAATCAATTGTCATTACCGTGACCTAACTTAATTGCTTCTGCAAAACACACGTCAGTCACAGTAATCTCGTATTATCATTAATCACCGAAACCCAACTAGGGACCTAGATGCTTTCACTCCTCTTCCTTGTGCTCCTTTTTTGTAGTCTCCTCTCCGCGTCTCTTCTCCATCATCTCCTTATCCTCTGCCTTCCACTGCAACAGTTCTGCATCCATTCCTTATCTTCAGGCTTGATCTCAGTGTCGATCCACTGCTTAAAATCACAGAGCGATTGAGGGGTCTGCAAAAAATACAATTGTTACAAAACAATTAAATCATGCAAGATGTCATTTGACAAAAACATTAATTCCTTACCATCTTGTTAATGCGGCACTGATGAAGTGTAGGCTTAAACGTAAAATTGGAACACATCCAATACCTCTACCTATACATGTCCTCTTCATCGGACTTGGTTACCTTGCAAGGATTGCCGTAAAAGCATATGGGCACTGGAACACCACTAGGCATAGGCAATGGGTCGAAGGCATTTCCGTTCATCCGGCCATAACTACAGTTTAGCCATTTTAGTTCTAAGAACCGAAAACAATTAACATTAAACCCTACACCTATGATTTCCCATTTGATCCACAACAATGAACCCATATCATAACAACGCGCGCTGAGGTTACCTTGGTTTGGTAGCTTTTCCATGCCTTGGCATCCTACGGTTGTATAATATAAATATTAAAATTGCATGAAACACTAAGTAATGACGATTCTTAAGTTGAAAAATCCGACTAATATATACCGAATCGATTTGAAAAAAAAAACTAGGAGGGAGCGAGGATACCTTGCTCTCGAAGATCTACGGATCAAATTAAAGTTTTCAAGGTCCAATATGCCGATTCGTGAGGTATGGTGAAGTGGGGAGAGAAAAAATCCAAGAGGGAGGAGAAAGAAGAGGAAGAAGGCTCGGGCAGTAAGGTTGGGCGCCGGGTTAAAACACCACATCGGCGCCATAGATCTTGGCGCCGTTCTCGACGCCAATAACCATGGCGCCAAGCTTGGCGCCAAGCTCGGCGCTAAGATCTACGGCGCTAAGGTGCCTGCCAAGTCACCGCCACGTCTGTGCCGAGCCCAAGACCTAGGCGCCAAAATCTATGGCGCCGAGACGTGTAAGCTCAGTGCCACCAATGATGACGCCGATCTAATGATCCAAATTTTAAAAGCATACCTCCAAGAACATATTTGTAAAATTTTTTCAAAAAAAGGCTAAAAACAAAAAATTCGGCCCTCCTCTACACCTCTCCTCCGAGGCTCTGATGGCCTCCTCCCTCGATGGAGACCTCCTCTGTGCCCTCCCCCACTAATGGCCCCTCCACTGACGGCGACTACACGCTCCCTAGACGATGACCGCGCGCCACCACCACCTCTGCGCCCCTCCTCATGCACGGGCGTACACACGAGGCACGCTGCGCAGTGGCGCAACAAAGCTGGACGCGAGCAGCTGGCTATGCGCCTTGCTCTGCTATGCTCAGTGAAGCCAAGCAAGGCCACACGCATGACACCCTAGCCATTTAAAAATATTATGGCAAGCTTGCCCCAAAGAAGAATGCTTGATTAGGAAGAGCATTTGACTTCTATGATCACGAACATAGTTATTTGATCAGAGTCGAAATAGAACAGATTACGGTATGTCCTAGATGTTCTTGCGTATGTTTACGCAAGTGCAATTGAAGCAATCTAATCCATCATTGTTGGGAGTTCTTGTTGCCGAGTGATTTGTTTGTCCAAACTCAAAGGAGGAAAATGGAACAAATGGTAGAACTAGTGCCACACACGTGTACACATGCTGTAATGTCAAATTTGGTCTGACCATGCATAGTTTTAACAAGTTTTCTTGCTTATGTGTACACTAAGGTACCGTTTAGTTGGCAATTTTTTTGGTGAAATGCCACTGTAGCACTTTCGTTGTTATTTAGCAATTAGTGTCCAATCATAGTCTAATTAGGCTTAAAAGATTCGTCTCGTGAATTTCGTCTAAACTGTGTAATTAGTTTTATTTTTTATTTATATTTAATGCTTCATGCATACGTCCAGAGATTCGATGTGACGAAAAATCTTGAAAATTTTGGCATTTTGGAGTGGAACTAGACATGCCTAACAAAGTTGTATGATCTAGTTGTCACATCTCATAAATTATTGTACACAATGCATTTTATACTTTCCGAACAGACGGGACGAAACTCGTATATAACACAAACAAAAGTGAAATATACTCGTGAAGCTCTATTAATCTAACCTTGGAACGATATATTAAATTGAAAATACAGAAGAGCCGATGATCATACAGTTTGGTGTTTCATACTCCCTCGGTCCAGCGAAGAATGTAATTCTAGCATAGTATCATGATTTAATATCTTAAGTTCGATCAATTATAGATAAAAAAATATCAATATTTATTATATCAAATGAATATCATTAGATTAATTACGAAATGTATTTTCATAATAAATTATTTTGGAGCCCTAAATGTGAATAGTATTCACTAGAAATTTGGTTAAACGTGAACTACTTTTGCCGACACGCAACTCATAGTTGCATTCTTTTTTAGATGGAGGTAGTAGTTTTTTTTGAGTTTTTAAGACAATTTTTTTTAATCTTCCAGAGTCACTGAGGGCACTCCCAATGCAAAAACCACCATAGTTTTTATGGATATTAATTATACTGCCACCTAAGCATTTTGCTGACGTGACAAGGTAGTTATTGAAGAGAGAGAGCAAAAATCATATAAACCGGGTCTAAGTTAGAACCATATCTACACGAGAACCAAGACATGAAGGGATATGACTGGTAGAGAATGGAGAGAGAATGTATATGATTGGATAAAAAATTGTTCTGTAGAAACTATCCATTGGGACCATGATTTTTATATGTAGTGTCTATGAAAATTAATAGGTATAGAAACTACATATAGTTTTTAGCATTGGGACTGCCCTAAGATATATTTTTGTGTCATGTGCACTTTTTTCCTTTTTAATAAAAAATCATGCAAGTGTGAAAATGTCTCTCGGATCCTTTTAAAAGAAAATCATTCTGTTGGGTGGGAAAGATCTCTCTTCATTAAAAGCAAACCCAGCCACATTCGCCCCCTGATTCCCCCGCGTCAATGGCCATAGCCACCCGCGGGCCCACCACTATCTCCAACTTCTTATCAGCTATCACATCCCATGCACTTATCACAGGAGATAAGGAGAAAGCAGGTTGATAATCGCACGCGCATATCAGACAGCCTTAGCCTATAAATTAAAGATCATCCCTCAACTCGGCGTCCGAACAGTTTCTACTCCCCAACCTGGTTCGGTGGTGATTCATCTCCCTCTGTGCTGATCAACTGCATCCAGGATCGTTGCCGGCGGCGCGCTGGCAGCCGTTCCCACGGCGAGATCGGATCGATCGAGAGCTTCCTAGGTGATCGCCATAATTCCCCGTCCAAGTTTAGATAGATGCATGTAGGTTTTGGTTGTTTATATTTCACAGATCTGAAGCTGAGTAAAAATTAGGGCAAAATCTTTACGCGGCTCTGTGGAGTTCCGTGCTCTTGCCCAGCCCAGGCGGCTGCGGGCAATATCGATGTTTATTTTGAAGTTTCTGCTCACAAGGCTGCCATGGTTTTTTTTTTCTCTCTCTCCCATGGAAACATTTCTTGGGAAAGCTATTTGTACTAACCGTTCTGGGCTTCCGGGCTTACCATGTCAGGTCTGGACCTGCGCTAGACCTCAAAGCCTCGATCGCACCGCATCTTCTCTCTCGGCTGCTCGTCCGCTCCGTCGCCGCCGACCCCGCCGCCAGCTTCCCCTTCGACCTAAAAGCGGCCGTCCTGCCCCGCCCCCGACGCGTCGGTTTCCACTGGATAGGCGTGGGGCGGCGATCCGTCCGGTCCTAGGGTTGCGGTATGGAACCCTAACTTGCTTCGATGGTTTTTTTCCTGAGATTTATTTTTCGTGGGAGATCTCTTGCTCGCCGTGGGCAATCACCAATCAGATCCTAATTCTCCGGGGGGAGAAGTAGGGGGAGCTCTACTCTGACTCAGCCCTGGTACTGTACAGAGACCCTATAGGGTACGACCCTAGGAGCAGCCGCCTCCACGTGGGTGAGGCGGAGGAGGGAGGATGTCGTCGCTCAGCCGGGAGCTGGTTTTCCTCATCCTGCAGTTCCTCGATGAGGAGAAATTCAAAGAGACCGTTCACAAGTGAGTGATTTGGACCAAAGCTGAAAATGGACCGGTCTTTAATGTCTATTTTTTGCTCAGTTGGTTCTTGTTGCTGTTTAGGCTGGAGCAGGAGTCCGGATTCTATTTCAACATGAAGTACTTTGAGGACGAGGTCATCAATGGGAATTGGGATGAGGTGGAGCGCTACCTCGGTGGATTCACCAAGGTCGACGACAACCGCTACTCCATGAAGATATTCTTTGAGATCCGCAAGCAGAAGTATCTCGAGGCTCTTGATAAGTAAGTGGAGGGGTTTGTGCAGTGTTGATTATGATGCTAGAGTGGAGTGCCGTTCTGACCAGGGTTTCTTTGCTTTCCTATCAGGCTTGATCGGTCAAAGGCTGTTGAAATCTTGGTCAAGGACCTTAAGGTCTTTGCATCCTTCAATGAGGAGCTGTTTAAGGAGATCACACAGCTTCTGACCTTGGAGAACTTTAGGTAAAGAGCTGACTGGCCGGCCTTGTTTTTTGTATGCATTGATCTGTTGTCATTATTATCATGGCTTTTAGCTGTTTCTGGATTGCTCAGAGAGCCACTTCTGCTTTTGCCTTGTTATTAGGGAAAATGAGCAGCTCTCTAAGTATGGCGATACAAAATCTGCAAGAGCAATAATGCTTGTTGAGCTGAAGAAGCTGATTGAAGCTAACCCCTTGTTCCGCGACAAGCTACAATTTCCCAACCTGAAGAATTCTAGGCTGCGGACACTTATTAATCAGAGGTAGTCCCATGTAAAAGAATTATCGCTGTGCTCTTTATTCAGCCATTCAGCATTTTGTTTCTTTCTGTAACCTTACACTTATGCAAGTAAGGACAGAGCCTTAGAAACTGAAATGTTTTAGATTATGTTTCCTGGATACAGTGGAAGGTCGGGCCTGGTGCAAGCGGTAGAGTCTTACCGCCTTTGACCGGAAAGTCCTGGGTTCGAGTCGCGGTCTCCTCGCATTGCACAGGCGAGGGTAAAGCTTGCCACTGACACCCATCCCCAGAGACCCCGCACAGAGCGGGAGCTCTCTGCACTGGGTACGCCCTTTTTCCTGGATACAGTGGAAGGTGGAACCATTACGTGATTCATATACATATGAACTGCCGCAGGCTGCCATTTATTTAATACAACAGTATGTGTGTACATAATAAAAATAAAAGAATATATTGATGATTTGCACAAGTGAATCAGATTATTAATATTGATTTTGGTTTAGAATATTGGTTTATTAGAGCAACACAACATTCAAAACCTGAAAAGTAGGCAACTTTAAAGTACACTAGAACATCAGGCGCCCGTTGGGCGCCCTACCATGACCACAGGAACATAAGAGATTTGTACAATTTAATGTATAATCTCTGCTTAGCACGTAGCAATAGCTATCAAACACAAGACAGACAAATATAGAACCTGATATAGGCACATCCTGCGCCATCTTAAAATCACGAATTAGAAGAGGCATAGAAAACCTCATAGGAGTTACCCCCGTTCCACAACAAAAGGCATGAAGAATATTTACACTAATAACATCCACAACTCCATCTCTAGAGTCAACCGCCCATTGTCATAGACATCTTCCGAATAGCATAACAACCCCATGCATTATACCGTCTCATTCCACAACATGTTGATCAGCTAGGGCTATTACGGCTCCAAGAAATCCAGGTTCAAGCCGATTCATGGATCTTTCTTTCCTGCAAGAGATGCATTGATATTTATATTAGCACAACTGGCCAGTGGGGTCATCATCAAAGAACATCTTACTCTTACAAAGTCAAATCGCAAGAAAAATGTCCATTTGAAGAGAACGATGAGTCCATTTCAATAAAGTCACACTAACTTAGTGCAGGTTAAGCAGATACGCTTGTTAGCACCCTCCGAGGTTGAATATTGAAAAATAGTGACCAGTTTTTTTCTCATACAACTGAAAGGAGGGGTATAAAGAAATCAAAGGGAAGCATATATAAAATATACATATGTTTTTGTAGGGGTGCGTGCCTTCGAATGGATAACATGAGTTAACCATCAAGTGCTCACATATCATTATTTACCATATTGGTTGCATGATTGAACTGAAAGAAGCTGCATGTCCAGTAATCAAAACAGAAACATATTTATTCATCTATTTTTCTGTCATTTCTTAACCAGCTACTCTACCTCACTATGGCAAAATTATGTCAGATCATCACAACAGGACATAAATACTTCCTAATATCATGATCTGCTCCCAATCCATGCAGTGAAAGATGCAGAACACGTGGAATGGCATAGTCTGAATTTTGATTAAAAAAAGATATGGACAAGACAAGATTCATATTCACTGCACTGTGGTAATCAGGATATCAGATACTAAAAGTCAGTTGCAGTGCATCCATGAAAACATGATAAGTGCAGAGAAAGGGGATGACATCAACCATTGAAACAAACGACAATATCCATTCTGTAAACAAAGTTACTAATGACCTTATGACAAACAAGCATGAACATTCCAAGAAGCAAGGAACTTAATGATAGACATTCTAAGTCACATTTCAATGAATAGTATAATTTTAATTTTCACGTTAAGAGCTGTAGGCTGCAGTTGTGAGTTATAGTGTATATTCCTATGTACACAATGGTAAAAGTATGAAATCCAGCATTAATTAGGCACTTGCCATCTGCAAAACAAAATTTTGCTAGCATATTGGACAAGAACCTACACATGTTTGTTAGTTAGGCACTTGGATTCTAATTTAGGGAAAAAGCTTTGCCATTTGAGAAATAGAAAGATGCTTGTTGATTGATCTATACATGCACAAACATCTCACTAAACTCGCCTCGCCAAACCCAGGAAACCAAAAGGAAATTGACAGAATTTTTTGGCAGACAGCACACCCCATGTTCCAGGCTAATGTCACCAAAATAGATAAAAATTATTTCATGAGCTATCTGTAGCTTTTCCGGACAGACATCATAAACACACTAATTCATCCCAAGCCATCTTATCACACAAGCAGAAAAGGAAAAGAAACCAATGTAGGAGTACATCCTAATTCAAGTCAGTGGTCCATCTTAATGTTAGGAAGCCTACAGTTATACCCTCACACAGCTGTCTTCCGCGGAAAACAACTGAACCATGACCATTCACAACCGCTGAAAAGATAATATGGTGATTCTTTATGCCATATAATATGGTGATTCTCACTTTCTCAGGCAGGCAGAATACATTGATTCAACAGGTATCAAAAGAGACCTTGTTCTGAGACAAAGTAATACCTGCAGAAGCGTAAAGAGGAAGAAACTTCAGTTGGCGAGTCTTGTCGACTTGCATCTTTGACTCCATGACTGCTTCTCTGTGTCTGTGATGGGACGTTCTGAATCTTGATGATGATTAGAGGGAAATTAACAGCCACCAATTGGTACCCAAAAGAGGAGAACGAAGCAGGCAACGGGAGCGGATCTAAGCAGCAAAAATGGGGAAGGGAAGCTTACTGGCACCACTCGCAAAGACCATGCCGTCTTGAGGAGGTCGGCAACCGTAGTGTGTTGGCAGGGTCCAAGCGGGAACCTCGTCCATGGACGCGTTGAGGAAGGCGGACATCCTCCTCCACGGATCGACCCACAAGGGCAGAGTCGGGGCCGCCACCTCACCGAGGATGCCTTCAAGCAAGGGGGCATGGGCAGAAGCAGATTATCAGCCTAGGACAGCAGATCCAGAGCGCGCGGGGAGGGGGATCGAGGCCAGATCTCAGACAAAATGCTCATGGGAGGAGGAGGTGGCTGCTCCATTTGGGACGCGACCGGAGATCAGGATGAGGACGAAGATCCTCGACGCCGGTTGGGGGTGGACGAAGGGGAACCTTGGGGAAGGAGCGGCAGACCCTTCTTGCCCTCTGCCGGAGGCCAAGAACGCCGGCGGCAGGAGATCCAAGCGGTGATGGCGGCGGCGGTGGTCGAGGGTATCCCGGCATGGAGGAGAGGCCAGGGAGGGGCCGGAAAGTTCCGCCCGGGGTCTTGTGCGCCCTCGTGCCGCAGAGGCCATGCGGCTTCCATGCCTAAGCGATGGCTGTGTGAAGGCTGCGCAGCGAGGGGTGGAGGTGCGGAGGTGGCGGCAGCGGTGACGGCGGGGAGAGGAGAGAGGGATCGAGACGTTGGGCTAGGGTTGCGGGGTGGGAGGCTGGGAGCGGAAAGGTTTGGACTGCGGGTTGATTCTGAAAACTTGAAGGGTCTTTTTGCAAAATAGTCAGAGACATGTGTCAGCACGCGAAGAAGCCACCAATGCTCCGATTGCTCCCGTGCGAGCGGAGGCAAGTGGGTTTTAATCAACCCCGATGAATAGCTAAAGAGGCTGTTGATGGGCTTCAGAAGAAGTTTTGATGATTTGGGAAGTTTACAGACCAAGCATGAAAATTGGGACTAACTTCTTTAGTTTTAACAGGGTTTTTCCAAACACATCTGGATCTGGTACATTTCATCTTTAAAAGTACCTGTGTAATACACATCTTTGGTTCACCACAACTAGTTATTACTTAAACACATTTAGCTTCTGATCTTGTTTTTACATTGTAAAGACGATTAATTTTTCATGCTGATTCTTATGGACATTGCGCTCAGGAATTCTAATGTTTAACTACTTATTTTTCTTGTATTCGCATTTTATATGGTGGGTAACCTTATTTTGTTCATGTTTGACAGCTTAAACTGGCAGCACCAGCTTTGCAAAAACCCTAGGCCTAATCCTGACATCAAGACTCTTTTTGTTGATCATTCGTGTGGACAACCAAATGGTGCACGTGCTCCATCACCAGCAAACAATCCGTTACTCGGATCTATGCCCAAAACTGGAGGTTTCCCTCCATTGGGTGCCCATGGAGTAATTTTGTCGATCATATTTGGATTTGGTTGCTTCATATGTACAATTGTTTAGAGCTTGTTTGGTTCAGTTGTTTAGAATATGACATGACTTATGTCCTGTACAGCCTTTTCAACCTGCACCAACACCTGTCCCACCTCTGGCTGGGTGGATGTCAAACCCTCCAGCAGTAACACATCCTGCTGTGTCCGGTGGTGCCATTGGATTTGGCACTCCTACAAATCCTGGTATTTATGTCATCTTGTTGCAAAGAATAATGAAATGGCCTGAATCGAAGGCAGTGTGTATGTCTATTGACTAATATCTATCTGTCTTTACATCTTGTAGCCGCTTTGTTGAAGCATCCTAGAACACCCACAACTGCTAATCCTGGTATGGATTATCCATCAGGAGATTCTGATCACATCTCCAAGAGAACTAGACCAGTTGGCATGTCTGAGGAGGTGTTTGTGATATCTTGCCCTGAAATATGTGTTGCCATTACTAGATTCTTGCTCTGAGTACTTGATACTGTTTGTTACACCTAATCATGCACTTATGATGATCTAACGTAGCAGGTGAATCTTCCGGTGAACATGCTGCCTGTGACTTATCCGCAGAGCCATAATTACCAACAAGATGATTTCCACAAAACTGTTGCACGGACCTTAAGCCAAGGATCAACACCGATGAGCATGGATTTCCATCCACTTCAACAAACTCTTCTTCTTGGTAAATTCTTACTGTCTTAATGCTTTTTTATTATATAAGTTCGGATTAGTCCCTTTCCTGCCATCTCAGTGTGCTGTATTTACCCTTGGCTCGCTGCAGTTGGTACCAATGTTGGCGACATTGGATTGTGGGATGTTGGTACCAAAGAGAGACTTGTTGTCAGAAACTTCAAGGTCTGGGACCTTAGTAAATGTACAATGGCCCTCCAGGTTTGTTTGTTGCACTATGTGTTTCAGTAGCTTGTTGTATTCTATTAGCCTTCATATAACGCATGAATTGATCAACAGGCATCACTGGTTAAGGATCCAGCTGTGTCAGTTAATCGCATAATATGGAGTCCTGATGGAACCTTGTTTGGTAAGATAAGATGATTTAATCAGTGTTTTTGTTGTCCTTTTATGGCTGCATCTCTCTAATGTATTTATCATTTTAATAGGTGTTGCTTATTCAAGGCATATTGTACAGATTTATTCCTATAACGGCGGCGATGATCTTAGGCAACGCTTGGAGGTTTAACTGCATGTTCTTAGTTCTTTCTACCTCATAGTTGTTTGGTGTGTTTTCTTTTGTACAATTGACTATCTTGGTTCCTATATTTGACTAATACTTGCTTTCTTCAGATTGATGCACATAATGGTGGTGTAAATGACATCGCATTTGCTCATCCAAATAAGCAGCTATGTATAATTACATGTGGAGATGATAAGACAATTAAGGCGAGTTTCTGTGATGGTTTAGCTCTTGGACTAATCATTATGTTCAAATATGAAGCTCTGAATATTGTATATTGCTAGGTTTGGGAGGCCACTAGTGGAGCTAAGCAATTTACCTTTGAAGGACATGAAGCTCCTGTTTATTCAGTTTGTCCACATTACAAGGAAAATATTCAGGTATTTGTCCAGTTATTAACACGGACAATTGATAGACGTTTTGGTTTTTGTACCATCGAAAACTAATGGTTTTATATCTTATTATTTTCTTATTGTTCAGTTCATCTTCTCAACTGCTCTAGATGGGAAGATTAAGGCATGGCTATATGATAATTTGGGGTCTAGAGTTGACTATGATGCACCAGGTCATTGGTGCACTACAATGGCATATAGCGCAGATGGTTCAAGGTTCCTGCTTTTCCTTTTCTGTTCTTGAAGTTAGGAGTATATGGGTGTTTGTATTTTAATTCCAGCCTTCCACTAATTTTTTGTCCTTTATGCATAGGTTATTTTCCTGTGGGACTAGCAAGGATGGTGAATCACATCTAGTAGAATGGAATGAAAGTGAAGGAGCAGTGAAGAGGACATATCAGGGATTCCGTAAGCGATCCATGGGTGTTGTGCAATTTGATACCACCCGGAACAGGTTTTTGGCCGCTGGGGATGAATTCATGATTAAGATATGGGACATGGACAGCACGGGTCTTCTGACTACCATTGATGCTGATGGTGGCTTACCTGTGAGTTGTTTTTCTTATCTTCTTGTGTGCTCCCGTTTGTTGAATGGTTGATTTCATACAATGAAGTATGGAATTTCCTTATTGTATTAACATGGCCCCATAATCATCAGGCAAGTCCACGGATACGCTTCAACAAGGAGGGAACTCTATTGGCTGTCTCTACTGCTGACAATGGTATCAAGATCTTAGCAAATGCTGATGGACTTCGGTTGCTGCGCACTCTGGAAAATTGTTCTTTTGATGCTTCTCGTAATGCAACTGAGACTGTAACAAAGGTAATTACTTGTAAACACAAAATTCCGAGAAGAATATCTGCAATCATGATCTAATCAATCCTTGTTTATGCAGCCTCTAATATTGACTGCTGCGGCAAATGCAGCTGCAGCAAGCAGTTCAGTAGCTGCTGCTCCTTTAGCTATAACTGCAATGGTCTGCATATATTACCTCTTCAGCTGATCTTGTATTCTTCTATTACAAAACAACTATGATCCCAACTAACTTCGTTGTACTCTGGAAAATGAACAGAATGGTGATAGCAGAAGTTTGGTTGATGTAAAACCTAGAATAGCTGACGAGTCACTGGACAAGTCAAAGGTATGGAAGCTTATGGAGATAGCTGAGTCAACTCAGTGCAGATCAATCAAACTGGCGGATAACATGAGAACAAGCAAGGTAATAATACTTTAACCCCTCCACTTTTCCATTTAATCTATATAATGTCTGTTTACAACTTATTTCATGAAGTTGGGACGCATAATTATTTGGGCTTGATTTTCATGTATACATGAATACATCTTTTGGTGTGTCAGCTCTTTCATTCATTTGGGCTTGGAACATTAACTAATTACACTAAGCTCCTGCCTACATGTTTACCTTATTTTTCAGTTCAATATATGATGCCTGTCCAAAATGGATGGCATCTCATATGACTTGTATTCTTGATTTTGGATGGCATCTCATATATGACTTGTATTCTTGATTTCTTCATTATCCTTGGCATTGATTATGCTGATTTTATCATAAGGCTGTTTGAAGATTTTTCTCTCTAATTGCAGATCTCGAGATTGATTTACACAAATTCTGGTCTTGCTATTTTGGCCTTAACTTCAAGCGCTGTTCATCTACTCTGGAAATGGCCACGCAGTGATCGCAATTCCGGAAAGGTGAGATCCGTTTTCTTATGTACCTACAGATGTGCATAAATAGTGTTCAGATCGCTCATCTTCTCTGCGTATCATAGGTGAAAATTTTGTGTGGTAGATTGTTACTAAATTGTTCAATTTTGCTATTCATCAATCTTATAGGCGACCGCGAGTGTGTCTCCCACCCTATGGCAACCGCCAAGTGGCATCTTCATGACTAATGACACGACTGATAATAATCCTGAAGAAGCTGTTCACTGCTTTGCTTTGTCGAAGAATGATTCATATGTCATGTCTGCTTCTGGAGGAAAAATCTCTCTGTTCAACATGATGACTTTCAAGGTTGCTAAATCTTTACACTTTGATACATTTAGCTTTTTTTCTTGTAGAAACAATCTTTGATTTTATATTTACTGCAGACGATGACAACATTTATGCCTGCACCGCCAGCAGCAACTTTTCTTGCATTTCACCCCCAAGATAACAACATAATTGCAATTGGAATGGATGACTCGACCATCCAAATCTATAATGTCCGAATTGATGAGGTATTCACAGTGGCTTTGATTTTCTTTCCATTGAACAGGACGCAGTTAAAGTATGCCTTATTTGTTCTTGGTACAGGTCAAAAGCAAGCTCAGAGGTCACTCTAAGAGAATCACGGGTCTTGCCTTTTCAAATGTGCTAAATGTGTTAGTCTCTTCAGGAGCTGATGCCCAGGTTAGTTACTGAACTGTCAATTCAGATCATATCTGACATACTTCTTATATTAATTTTTTATCATTTTTAATCGTTTCCTCTTTTAGTTATGTGTTTGGAACACGGATGGATGGGAGAAGCAAAAGAACAGATTTTTGCAGATACCATCAGGTCGCCAATCCAATATCTTGGACACTCGTGTTCAGTTCCACCAAGATCAAATGCATTTTCTTGTTGTGCATGAAACCCAGATTGCCATCTATGAAACTACAAAACTAGAACCAGTGAAGCAGGTAAACTGTCTCCCCTCACTTGTCTGCAGATTACACTTGCAATGGAGTTCAGTATGAAGGTTCTCATTTCCCACCATAACTTCACTTACAGTGGCCTGTTCGAGAGAATTCACCTCCAATCACACATGCCACATTCTCGTGTGATAGTCAACTGATCTATGCAAGCTTTATGGATGCTACTGTTGGCATATTTAATGCGTCAAGTTTGAGACTTCAATGTCGGATTCTTCCTGCTTCATATCTTCCTCCAAATATCAGGTATTCTATAAAACACAAAATTTGTTCTTAGGAAGGGACAATTGTCTGGCGGACATTCAAAGTGATGGTCGTTTGCTGGCGGACACCCCGTTTTAAGCAGTTTACCAGAAGACACTCTGATTCGGTGAAATTAGGCCATAGGACACCGCGAACCGGTTGTAGCCGGTTGAGGAGAGAGAACAGTGGTGAAATGACATTCTTGCCCTTGCCGTTTTCTTCTTCCTCTCTCTTTCTCTTTTTTTTTCTGTTTCCTGCCCGCTGTAGGGGACGTGCCTGCCCAGGCTCGGCCACCTCCACACCGTCTCGCTGCTCTCCTCCACCGCCGCCTCGCTCCCCAGCTCGCCGCCGACGCGTGCCTCCTCGCCTCCGCGCTCGCGCCGGCCCCATCCTCCTCCGCCACCGCCTCCTATTCCGCCGTGGAAGACGCGCTCGTCTCCTGGCTCCGCCTGGGCTCCGCGGCCTCCCATGCCGCCGCGCTGGAGGAGCTGGCGAGCACCGCGCCCGCGCTACCGGAGCCCTCCACGGCCGCGGCCATCTCCGTGGTGGCGGCGCTGCTCGACTCCACCGCAGCGCAGCGCTGCTCCCACTGAGAGTGTCGTCGCGGACCTGCTTGAGGAGGAAGGGAGCTGGCGCCCGCTGAGCAGGAGCTGGCATGCGATGCCCACTGGAAGCTGCACGTACCCCACCGGGGCAGCTCGCAGCACCGGCGCCCGGCTGGAGGCTGCTCCGGCTCCGCCGGCCGCCCATCGGGGGATGCGGGGCCGATGCCAAGGCAGAGGGAGGTGGACTTTGACGTCGCGGGTGCAGCAGTGGCCGCAGCCGTGGGCGTCGGGGTGGTGTGGGTGGCGGCGGGGACCTTTAGGATGGGCACCGACATCTGCGGATCTAAGGCAGGTTGGGGGTGAGGGAGGAGGGCCGCCGGGGCCTGGGCTCGCTCCGGCGCGCCACCGGCGAGGGCGCTATCGCCCTGCGCCCGCCGCCGCCTCGGGAGAGATGGAGGGGTGCGCGACGTTGTGGGGCAGAGCCGCAGAGAGGGGATGGGAGCGGGAGAGGAGTCGTCGAGTCGCGTTGGGGAGGGCACCGGATGTCCAAAACGAAATTTTCTCTCCTCAACCGGCTGCAACCGGTCCGCAGTGTCCTGTGGCCTAATTTCACCGAAACAGAGTGTCTTCTGGTAAACTACTCAAAACGGGGTGTCCGTCAGCAAACGACCATCACTTTGGATGTCCGCCAGACAATTGCCCCTTTTAGGAATGATGTCTGTCTTATTTTTTATCAGAAATGATGTCCGTCTTCGATTGAATTGGCATTCTTGTTCCGAGTTTATGAAACTTAGGATCAAGTTGAGCGCACATACTGGTAACATCTGCCTGTTCTAGTTGCCACATTACCTTGTGTGTGTGCCTCTAGGACTGCGTGCTAAAACTCCTGCATGTGCTGCACGCAGGTGGGGTGGGGGCGGGGGGTTAGAATTTTATATTACCCCTAATTTAAAAAAAAGGTTTAGTGGGTGGATTGAAATGAGTTGTAAAAGGTCTTGGGAGAAGAAATTAAAACACAAACGTTGGGATTTGTCAAAGCCACAAACTGCCACTTGATTTTCTGCAGCATATTTTTGCTTATGCATCCTGTATAAGTCTTTATTCTTTGAAATGTTTCTGTAATAAGTAGCTCACGTTTAGCACATTTTGTGTTCATCTTTTAACAAATTTCTGATGGTAACTTAAATATCTTTCTCTTGTAGTCCGAGTGTTCATCCTGTTGTGGTTGCGGCACACCCTTCGGAAGCAAGCCAGTTTGCTCTAGGGCTGACTGATGGTGGTGTTTTTGTGTTGGAACCTTTGGAATCGGAGAGAAAATGGGGAAATCCTCCACCAGTAGAGAATGGGTCTGCTAGCAACTTGTCCACGCCGCCTCCTAATGGAGCTTCAAGTTCTGATCAACCAGAAAGATGATTAAGAAGTTGGAACTGGTAGATTTTTCGTGGCATGAGTCTAACTAAGGTACCCTTCTAAGTTAAGGAAACAAATTGAACTTTTTTATTTTAAATCCCTTGCCATGATATGTATAGAGTATTTATAACGGATTGCTGCAGTTTAGAAGTTTGGCCAATAAACTGCTATGATTTAGGCTGAAACATATCAATACAATTGCGTGAACAAAGAATATACTGTACTTTTTGGTCGACAGATTCATCTCTCTCTTACTGCCAAACAAAAGCCCCCATTATGTTTGACGAAGAGTTAAATGCACCGTAGGTCCATTAACTTTTGGTGATGTGTCATCTAGGTCCATTAACTTTTAAACTGTATTTTTTGGTCTATTAACTTTTGGTAGTGTGTCATCCATATCCATCAACTTTTAAATTGCATTTTTGGGTCCATTAACTTTTGGTGATGTGCCATCTAGGTTCATCAACTTTTAAATTGCATTTTTGGGTCCCTAAACTTTTTAACTGGTTCACTGTAGGTCTATACCCTTTTGTTTAGTGAATAGATCTGACATGGCACGCCAAATAAGCAGCCACCGTGGAGTAGGTGATGAGTCCATAGTTCCTCAAGATGTTCATGGAGACTTGTCTAGCAATAATTCAAATATAGCAGCTGGTAATTCGTTAATATTCTCTGGTCTTAAATTTGGAACTATTATTTTTAAGGATAAATATATTGTGGACATAAAATTTTTTACAACTGCTAGACTGTCATGAAAGATATTTTATAGAGGTACCTTATTATTGCGTGGAAAGGAGGAGAAAATGAAGCGAACAAAATACATCAGTACTAATTCTAAAGAGGTGGAGATCATTAATGGAATTTTCCCAACGTGATTAGCATCCTTGCCGTAGTATTTTATTATTTTCATGCATTAGTTTCCTATCCAGTTGTGATACATGATCTTTTATCTAGCATCTAGCTTTTAGTGTTTGCGTGCACCTGTGTACGTGAATCGAATTGGTGGCTGCGTTTGGACGTGCCATGCATGTTAGCCGAATCAGGACTCAGGGTCAATCGGTCCTAGTTGGGCTGGTGGAGTCCGAGTTTTGTTTGGGTCGCCTTCGGCCTTGTACCAGGTAGATTAGACTGTATTTTATTGTGGAGTTTATTCTCCGTCAAGCCGTCGCTCGAGAAACCCTAGATGGTGATCACATCAGGTTCTTTGTATTGAAGATTATCTTTGGATGGTGATCTCGTCCTGTACGTGGCTGCTTATTTGACGTGCCATGTCAAATCTATTCGCTAAACGAAAGGGTTGGACCTACGGTGAACCAGTTAAAAAGTTTAGGAACAAAAAAATGCAATTTAAAAGTTGATGGACCTGGATGATACACCATCAAAAGTTAATAGACCTAAAAAATGTAATTTGGAAGCTAATGGACTTGGATGACTCACCACAAAAAGTTAATGAACTCAAAAATACAATTTAAAAGTTGATGGACCTAGATAACACATCACCAAAAGTTAACGGACCTACGGACTACGGTGCATTTAACTCTTTGACGGAATACCAAAGTAAACATATTGTCAATACAGATCTGCAGGAAAGAGTTTTTGTTCAGCTCATAACCTCATCTTGTTCTGCAGATGGGCTTCAAAGGGTGGTGCAACTAACCTTGGCAGATCGGTTCCAAGGGAGTCAGACAACGCGCTCAATAAAAACAAGCTCAACAGCAGTTTATCCGTTGCTTATATATATTTCTAATGACTGTATCGAGTGAGGAGGATAGTCCTAGTATTTCATTTTGCTTTGTTTACCGTGCTGTGAAGAGGAGTTTTTATCAGTAGATAAGATGTAGTACAACTATCAGTTTGGCTGTACTTGGTACCCTATATTTATGACTTAATGAAAGTATCTTTTTTCATTTGCCTCTTGGCCCCGTTCCAGCCGTTTTTGCTATCATAAAATGCTGTTTCTGACTTGCATTCAGCTGAGTACCATTTGCCTTCAGCACTTCTTTTTGTGAACGAGGCTTAACTGCCTCACCAAGTCACCATGGTGATTTTTGCCTCGTGTTTTGATTTGTTGTTTTTTCTAGCAAGGTGTTGTAACTGTCTCTCGAAGAAACATGTATACTCAGTCGTAGCATGCATGAATTTCCGACTACAAAGTGGCAGTTTAATCGCGGGGACATGGTGGGACTTGGGAGCAGATCGTGGCACTGATGACGCTTTGGCACAGGCGCACAGCGACCTACCCCCGCAAGGAAACAAAACGTACTCGCTGCACTTGCTGAATGCGGCTGCCACTCTGACCGCTTTCGGCATCAATGGAACGCCATGTTCGGCTGGGGCTGGCTGGCTGGGTTGCCCAGCCCCCTCATCTAACGAATCAGTCAGCAGTACTTCTCTCTCACATAAACGAACTAGCAACGATACAAACCAGTTAACCGAATAGGCTGGAAAGCTACCTCTGCTGGTTTTGCCTCTGCCAAGCACAACTGCTCAAGGGCTTGGAGACGTGCACCTCAAGGAGACGCAGGAAACAGAGGACAGAAGATTCAGCCAGCTGCCAGCCTAGCAGGTGCAGGTCAGCGCTCGTCTCGGTGGACGGTGGTGAAACTGACTGAGGGTCTGAGAGAGGTGGCGTCATGGTGACCGGCGTCCAGTAACCACCACATGTGAGCCGGTGAGCCACACGGCCCATGCACGGTCTGGCAACTGGCATGGTGCATGGCAGGGATTTGGAAGCCAGCGGCGACCTCCCAGCCCATGCCTGCCCCTCTCTGGCCCGTGCGTCGTGGCATGTACACGCCCTTCGTGCATGCAAGCTAAGCACGTAGTACGACGTTGTACGTGACATTCGCTGGCTTGGGTCCGGGATGGACGACACCAATATGACAAATCGAGCTCCGTTGCTTTGCCGAGCTGAGGCGCTGCAGCGGCGGGCGAGCTCGAACAGGCAATCGCGTGGTAGCCCACGGCTGCGCCCGTGCAGTCGTGCACGCCCAGGGCACAACACAGCTGCACAGGGATGTGGACCGGGGCGCGTCGCCCATACACAGGAAGATGCCCATGACATATCATGCCAGTAGGCAACCGACCAGACTAGTGATAGTACTAGTACTAGAGCTTCGCAGTTGGCTGGCTCAGTTCCACGGTTGGCCAAAGCATAAATGGACATCTTGGGGGTGCAACTCCTGATTAGCGTGAGACTTGTGTGTTCCAAAATTTTCCAATCCTTGGGTACGTGCATCTGGATAACAAATATTCAAAGGCAACTAAAAGAAAATGCTTATATAGTGACGATGGTGGAGGCGTGTATCACGTACAGTAGTACTAGTACGAGCACTTCCTCATTCCCATAAAGAGGTTATTCAAAAGTTAAATATTTTTAACTTTGACCAAATATATATAAGTTAAATAGTTAAAATTATTTTATAATAAACTTATTTAGAGATATAAATATTGCTAATATTTTTTATCAACCTAGTCAATGCAACTTTTAAAAGTAAACCACATAGCGATACTCTTTCGGGATGGAGAGAGTACTACATTACTCGCTGTGTTGCAAAAAGGCTAAAGCTTTTTGGCCCGTTCGTTTGGCTGAAAAAACAAACCAAAGCTGAATTGTTGTGAGAGAAAAATACTGTTCCGGCTGAAAAAAGAAGCCGAACAAACCGGCTTTTAAGGTAAGCCGAACATGGCCTTTTTTAGGAGTCAAATAGACTAAATTTAATTAAATTCTACCTCTACCTCTGTCCAGAAAAGGGCGTGGTTCTAAGTGCATTCTTGATTAAAGTGCTGAAAGTTTGACTAAATATATAGATAAAAATATTAATGTTTATAACGTCAAATAAGTACTCCGTATGTTATAAAAATATATCTCATGACAAATATAATGATATTGATTTGATATCATAGCTATTTATATTTTTTATATATTAAATCTAAGATACTTTAACTTAGTATTGTGTTATAATTGCATTTATTTGTGGATGGAGGGAGCATATAAAAAGTACTAATATTTACAATTCATAGAAAATGCTACTAGATTAATTATAAAAATATATTTTAATAGTAAGCGTATTTGAAGACATATATGTCGATATTGTTTTTATAAATCAAGTTAAACATAGGCTTATTTGAGTTCTTCGGAAGCGAGATTTCTATTCTTTTATTAGCGAGAGCACAAAAGAAGTGGTGACTGTTGCAGGTTGCAATTACCACACTCACCAAGTCCAGCACAGCAAATCAGCAATGGTGAGCGGCCGTGCCCAACCCGACGAGTTGGCGCAGCACTTACGCATGCTGCATTGAGCTTCAGCAGCAGTGCTAGCAGTACCAGGCTAGGTCTAGGTGCCGCCCTCGCTTTCGGCAGCAAAGCAGAGCTACACCTGCCGGTGCCGGGCCGGCAGCGCCGCAGACACCGAGGGCGTGTGTGTGTGTGTGTGGTGGGTGGGTGGGTGCGGGGGGGGGGGGGGGGGGGGGGGGGGGGACAGGACAGACACTAGTGCGGTAGTGCACCTCCAAAACGAGCAAAGCAATCGTCCGTCGTCGCCGCCCGGCGCCCGCACCGCGCCACTCCCGACCTCAACAATCGTAGTTAGGACAAGCGTTCCAGCAGCGGACTACTAGCGGAGGCGGAGCAGCCTCATCCCCACCCTCGCTTCATGTCTCCTGTCCTCCTCCAGCGGACGTGAGCGCCCCACGGCTCGCCGCCCATGCAGGAATGCAGCATTGGCGGGGGCTAGCCTTACAAGGAACCAGCGAATCGGACGGACCAGGCCGGCTGGGGCGGGACGGAGATGCATGGCATGGCAGCGGTTCCAGACAGGTTGTAAAAGTGGCCGGCGGGGCGTGAATGAATCACATCGGCGGGCGACTGGATGATCCATCGCCTCTCCTCAGCTAGCACCCGGCGAGATGGGTGCGCCACGTACACGGCCTGTACGATGCATGGGACAGGCGTTCCATAAAATATGTATTTTTCTATCGCAACTAAACAGATCAGCTGGCTTAGCCGAACTAGTCGTCGTACATGCGGCGCACTACCAAATGTCACAGGTCGCGTTGCGTTTACAATGCTGTATCCCCTATCCCGTCTCGTGACGGCGCTGCGCCTCTCTGTCTTTCCTGCTCACTCTCTGCTCTCGACTGGGGCCTTGTTTAGATTGAAGAAAATTTCAACCCGATGAATAGTAGCATTTTTGTTTTATTTGGTAAATATTGTCCAATCGTAGACCAACTAAGCTCAAAAGATTCATCTCGTGATTTCCAACTAAACTGTGCAATTAGTTATTTTTTTTACCTACATTTAATACTCTATGCAAGCGTCTAAAAATTGATGTGATGGAGAGAGAGTGAAAAAACTTGGAACTTTGAAGGGAGCCTGGAGAAGTGGAGATGAACAATCGCAGAACAGCAGTCAGGACCTGGAAACTGGAAAGGGTAGATGGCGTGGCCGGCTGGCCGCCGCACGCTCTCATCGAGGGGGTCAGGAGCGGCCGGCGACGGAGCAGCCGAGCAGGACTTCTCCCTGGCGACACTCAGAAGTTGCAGCATGCCGTCTCTCAGGACACGACACGAGGATTTTTCCAGATCGCGTCGCACGATTGCTGGCCATTGACCGCCCACACCTCACGCCCCAAACCTGCATGGCACTTGGCAGAGTACTGTACACGACTCAAAAAGAAATGCTTAGATTTCCCTTTAATTCTGATAAGGGAAACCAAATTAAGCTAAAGAAAGCGGCACCAGGCTTTTGAAATCTACAATATGCAGCGGTCAATTGAACCATTGGATCTGCGCCGGGCGCCCAACCGCTCTATGGTTGGTGAGCCCCTGTCGCACATCGTCATAAAAAGGGAGGAGGTGCGAGGCACAAGGCATGAGGTTCACCTGAGCCGCCAGACACCCCACCTACATCCTAACCCTAGCCGATCTAGAGAGGGGACACTACTAGCGACGGGAAGCACCGCCACCGGCCACCGTCGCCACCGCGACCACGCCTTCACCGCCGGACTTCACCGCCTCACCGACAAGCACCGTGATGGCCAGCTCGTCTTCTGCGAAGGCGGCCAATGGTTTGCCACCCTGCATCTCTCTTCTCTGTTTGCTCGTACTAGATTACGTTCTAGAGTTTACTATTTCATTCCAATGTCAGTTCTACATGCTAGATCTATGGCTAGTGAATCCTGTTAGTACTATCAATGGTATCAGAGGCCTAACTAGGCGTAGATCTAGCTCTTGGAGTAGATCAGAACAAGAAAGTAGAAGGAGGGGACTCGATTTGCCATTCGGATAAAAACGCTAACTCAACACGAAACCCTAACCCTAACCACAAGAGAGTAAGGACGAAGAAGGAGAGGACCTACCCGGACTCCCTTCCGCGTGTCACCACCGTCGTCATCCGGGAAGAAACCCGCCGTCGCGCGGGCAGAATGGGTCGAACCGCCGCTTGACGCTGGGTCACCAACGCGCGGGCTCAGGGCGCCGACGCGAGACCACTTGATGGCGGGCGCGCTCACCCACTGGGGAGCGCGCGCTCCCGCGAGGGGGCCCGCGGCGGCGCCGCACTCCTCCAGTTGCCTTGCGCGGCCGCTTCGGACGCCGTCGGGTGAGACAGAAGAGAGGGGGAGAGAAAGAGCGTGAATGAGCTAGGGTTAGGGCGCACCGCCGCGGTGGAGGAGTTTTGATCTTGTGAAAATGACACCTGACCATCGGATGATGATCGACGGCTCAGAGCAAATCAGGCCAAAAGCGGCCTAGGCGGGATTGGAGATTCCCGGCCCAGGCCCAGGTTGCGGCCTGGGCGCGGGGGGAGCGGGCGTGTTGTAACACCTCTGGTGTTACGAGCTTGTTTAGCACCGAGATTTAGGCCTAAGAAAAATTTCCGAAGCGAGTTTCTCGGATTTTTGATTTAAAACATACTTGAAGCGATAAGTGAATCCTGTGTGACTCGGTTTTATGGACTCAAATAAATGCCCAAGTTAAATTACTCAGTACGTAAAGATATTTAGAAATGTCGAACGACAATTCTAGCCAATAGATAGCGAACGGTTTGTTCTATTAGATTAAGCATGAAAAGCAACTTTTATAAATAAAATATAACTTATAATTAGAACTAAAATAAAAATTAGAAGTGCAAGTTAGTAGTTAAAAATGCAACTGTTGTTGTGGCTTGTGGATGTTGTTCCTTGGTATGTTTGATAGCTCAATAATCGAAATTAAAATTTAAAAACCAGCTTCTCGCGCTAACGGTAAAAATCAGAAATTATATTTTAAAGCGTTGTTTGTGGCGATTTGTTTTGCGCAAAATAATTACATAACACCCTAGTATTTTGTTCCATGGCTTGATATGGAGTATGAGCTATCGCGTGAAATGTTTATTGGTGGAAGTCAATAGGATTTGAATCTTTTAGAGTTGTCGGCAACGTATCGCTGTTCACATCCGCGTCGCGTCGTCTCACGCGCAGGCACGCAGCCAGCTGAGCCACACGACGCCCATGTGTTCGGCTGCAGAGTGCTCCCTCACATCCTTACTGGGAGCGCTTTAATGGATGATTTGCCGAGATGGCCCGCCTGTGCCCCTGCATGCACTGCTTGCGTCGATGCTCACGCGCGCTTTGCACCCCGACGCGTCGTTTTGCATGTGTCACTATCCTTCACTCCCTCGCTTGTGTCGTGTCCGAATTCTTAATGGGAGCACATGGCTCTGCCATGCCCATACCCCACTGCTCCCTCTGCTCGCGCTCCTTCTTGTGCACGCCGAGGCCGAGCGACTGTTGCTGCTCCAGCTCAGCACCGGTGCCCCTCCTTTTTCCTCCCTACAACACCATCAATGCCTCTTGTCTTGTCTCTGTTGCCTACCTTGCTTGTCTCTGTTTCTCTGATTGCCTGCCTCTACGTGTCTCTTCTTGGACGAGCGCAGTAGGCCACGTGCGTTTGCTTTCTCGTGGCCTTGCTTGAAGACTACCGAGCCGCTCCTTGCTTTTCCTCCCTCACTACTTGCCTCCATCACTGGCCTCGCCTCCTGCCCTTTGCGTGCGCGCGAGCCCGCTCGATTTCACGCTGGATCAGCAGCTTCCACGGCGTTGCCCCTTCTCTTGCTTCCCCGTGCGTGAGCTCCTGGTCCGCTCTGGACCGCTGCCCTTCTGAGCGCCTCCTCCGCAGTCCGCGTGGCGCGGCCGTGCTAGCGTGTCACCGTCATCGCACTGTGGCCACCCACGCGTGCGGCTAGAGCCACTGAGTTGCGCCACCATAGCTGCTTGCCTCGAGCCACGCGTAGCTACGACGCCGGTGCGTCCCCTACCACCGGGTCACCGAGGAGGTCTGCCATCACCCGGAGGATGGCCACGCGTAGCTCCACCTCGCCTCGAGCCTCCTCTGTGTCGTCGTCGCTGCGCCTCCCTACCGCCCTCACCAGCTACTGCACTGCCTCCCTACCGCCATCGACGAGCGCATGGTCAGATTTCGGTGTAGAATGAAACCCACTTGCATATATATATATATATATATATATACACTCCGGTAGAAGTCGAGTGATTGCCTGTCACTCGCGAGAGGTAGGAAATATATTACTGTATTATTATCACTTGGAAAATATAAATGGTGGAAAGAAAAATAGTGACTGGGCAGGAAAATGGTTTGCGTATTGGGGGGTGTAAGAGGTTGTATCATGCGGCCACGGGGCATAGCTTGGTTACATTGCTTTCCCTGTTTGTGTCGGTTAAGGACCGACCGTTGCATTGGACGATAGGCAACTCACGGACTTATTATCCCGAGCACATACTTGGGTATGGGCGCTTGGAAGACTTGTTACTCTATTGTCATGGGTTCTGGCTCTTTCCAGACCAACTGTCATGGTGGTTTTGGGTTAGGAGGTCCTTGCACTGCATTGGGTCTAGGACTCAGGGGCGGGGGCTTGGAGTCCCAATTTGGACGGGGACCTAAGCACCGTGATAGGAGGGTGTAGGGTCGAGATGGTGACTAGAGGGGGGTGAATAGTTGTTTCTAAAACTTAATCGCGTCGGCTAACCGAAACAAGTGCGGAATTAAAACTATCGGTCTAGCCAAGACTACACCCCTCTATCTATGTTCTCTAGCACCTTGAAAAGATCCTAATTAAGCAACAAAGGTGTTGGGCTAGCTAGAGCTCACCTAATCAATTCTAGAAGTAAGGTCACACAAACCTATGCCACTAGTACTTTAAGCAACAGGGAGCTCCTATATATGCTAGTAAGCAAAAGCACAAAGCCAACTAAGCTCACTAACAATGCTCAATAACAAGGCAACCAAAGCTAAATTAGAGAGCGCAAATACTTAGCTACACAAACTAAGCAATGTGACTAACAAGGTTACATAAACTAACTTAGTCACGCAAGGGAGCTACTTCTATGCTACATAAGCAAGAAGGTAACTAGTGAGCTATACAAGCAAACTAATTACAAGAGCAACTACACAAGCACAATATATATGAAAGTAATTACAAGCTTGTGTAACGAGGATGCAAACCAGTGGGAAGAATAAAGTTAACACGGTGATTTTTCTCCTGAGGTTCACGTTCTTGCCAACACGCTAGTCTCCGTTGTGTCGACCGCTCACTTGGCGGTTCGGCGGCTAATTGGCATCACCCGCCAAGCCCACACGTCGGGCACCGCAAGAACCTACCCTAAAAGAGAGGGTAGCTCAATGATACGATTTACTAGAGTTGCTCTTCACGGCTCCCACAGGGCGAGCATAATGCCCCTCACAAAGCTCTTCTCCAGAGCACCGCACAAGCTTCTTGCGGGCTTCGACGGAGACCACCACCAAGCTATCTAGGAGGTGGCAACCTCCAAGAGTAACAAGCACCACCGTCTTGCAACTCGATCACCTAGTGCCACTCGATGCAACCTCATGATGCAATCGCACTAGAATCGCTCACTCACTCAATCGGATGAACACTATCAAGCTAGAGTGAGTTAGAGGGCTCCCAAGCACTACCACATAAGCCACCAAGGCTCTAGTGTGCTCAGCAATAAGCCCAAGGCCGAGACTCCTATTTATAGCCTCCATGAAAATAGAGCCATTGTACCCCTTCACTGGGCACCGCTTGGGGTGACTGGACGCTCCAGTCAAATCGACCGGATGTAGGACCCCAGCGTCTGGTCGCGTGATGCACGCCATGTGTCCCCTGCTTCAAACACTGATCGCCCGATCTCAACGGTCATTAGTACATTTAAGTTATGACCGGACACACTGCTCAAAGTGACCGGACGTAGGACCCCAGCGTCCGGTCACTTCCAGTAAGCTTCCAGAGGTGAAAATTTGTGACCGGACGTGTCCGGTCGGTCATGATCGGACACAGCATCAGCGTCCAGTCATTTCTCCTCTTCTCTGTGCTGCCACGTCAGCAGGAATGGACACAGACACCCAGCGTCCGGTCATGAAGTGACCCAGCGTCCGGTCGAAGACCGATGCCTGTGCCTTCACTGCTGCCACTGACCGGATGCAGGACCCCAGTGTTTGGTCACTGCATGACCAGCATCTGGGGCATACTATGAAACCCTATCTTTTCTATACAGGGCGCCGATGGCATCGTCAGACTGTCCGCACTCTACGAGCGGACACTCTACCACTGGAGTTTCAAACCTTTCCCGCCTCTGTTCCATCGCCGAGTTGATCCACATCAACTCTAACTTCATCTCCTTTGTAAATGTGCCAACACCACCAAGTGTACACCACCATGTGTATGGGTGTTAGCATTTTCACAATCATTTCCCAAAGAATTAGTCACTCAACTTGCCACACCACTCAATCCTAGCGACGATGCAAAGTTAGATCACTCGAGTGGCACTAGATGATCGATATGCAAACAAGTTTGCCCCTCTTGATAGTACGGTCATCTATCCTAAACCCGGTCATCAACTTCTCTACACACCTATGACCGATGAAATAAAATGCCCTAGGTTATACCTTTGCCTTGCGCATTCATTCCATCTCCTCCAATGTCGATGCAACACATGCACCAACACGATCAACAATGATATGATCTACTTCATATCATCATGTGATCATATTGGTTCATCGATCTTGACTTTACTTGCTTTTCACCATTGCCTTCATCCATCGATGCTAAGTCTTGCTTAAGCTTCACCGCCACATGGTCCATCGCTCCAAAGCCTCCAACTTGCCCTTCATGCTTGCATATATATATATATATATATATATATCTTTATCCTATGAGTCTTACTAGTATTACAGGATCGTGTAGATTGCTATGCTACAGGACTCCGATAGAAGCCGAGTGATTGCCTATCACTCGCGAGAGATAAAAAATATATTATTGTATTATTATCACTTGGAAAATATAAATGGTGGAAAGGAAAATGGTGACCGGGCAGGGATATGGTTTGGGTATTGGGGGGTGTAAGAGGTTGTGTCCTACGACCACGGGGCATAGCTTGGTTACACTGCTTTCCCTGTCTGTGTCGGTTAAGAACTGGCCATTGCATTGGACGATAGGTAAGTCATAGACTTATTATCCCGAGCACATACTTGGGTATGGGCGCTTAGAAGACTTGTTACTCTCTTGTCATGGGTTCCGGCTCTTTCTAGACCGACTGTCATGATGGTTTTTGGCTTAAGAGGTCCTTGCACTACACTGATGTTGTATTAAAAGTGATGTAAGAAATGGTTAAGAATGATGTAAGCTTTATTCTCTCATTTGTGATCCTGATAGAAAAATATGGATTTTTGGGTTCTCCCCAGGGGTGTGCCCGATGGGACCACGTAATTTGGTGTTTTTCCTTGAGTGCTTAGTGTCTAATGGAAGACAAGCACTCCTAAAAGGCATTAGATTAGGCGGTTCTGCCACATGTGGTATCAGAGCGCAAATGAGGAAATAAAGCTTTGAAAACCTTTTCTAAAATAAAATTTGACAACAAATTCTTTTCAAAGAATATGACGTCTTTATGCAAAGTTATATAAGTCGCCTTATTACTATGGTTATGTATCCAGGATAGATGGCACTCTGCTAACTTAGGTAGGCTTAATCAATTTTTCTGCAGGTACAATAACCCCAAGCATAGTCCGATAGTATCAACTAGCTATAGGGAGAGAACGATGTGCCAAAAATCTTAGAACGGTTGCCCTATATGTTGGCAACAGTGAAAGGACGTATAGGACGTGCATTCTTGCATATCCTGGTTGTGCCGTATTACTTGTAGATACGCCATCCATAGGTGTCACGTGTGTCATATTGTGCACGACTGTCCATCCTTGTTCTAGAGTTATTTCTGCACTGTTGCTTCGTGCTCCGTGTTCATCTGTGGTTCACGCCTGCCGTGACCCACGTCTTCCCGTACCCCTTTTCTGCGCTCTTGTCGGACCCTTGCCCTACCGCCGTACTAGTCAGTAATGGCCTCGAACACATGAAATTTTGGTCGATTCATTCATAGTGATCCCGCATAGGAACCTTGGTGGACTATGCTAGGACCACTGACCGCTCTGCCTTTATAAACAGGGCCTGGCTTAGCCATTGGTACCACCACTCGGCGCACTTTAGCTAGTCTAGCTTTTCCTTTGAGCAAGCTTTTCGCTCAGTCCTTCCTCACCACCACCGCTAGAAATGGTAGGAGCCTGGGTTAGTAGTTACTGCCTGAACGTTGAGGATTTTCCTAGAATCCTGCATGCCACCCTACAAAAGCTCGGAGTCAAAGATCATCCTGAGTATGAGGGTCGTGAGTATGAGAAGCATGGCACCGAGCGGTGTGAGGTTACCATCTATATCAGGAAGAGTGAAGAGTTCCCCAACCTCACTAAAGCCTAGAATGTGACCGCAATTAGGTTTCGTTTCATCAACACCTACTAGGTTATGGCCCGCAAAGCCTTGTGGTACCTTTGCCAAATCTATGAAGAGCCCATTGCTCGTACCCCCATGAGGTTCTTTCCACCTTTGGACAAGAATCGATGGGCATCGAGGGCTCGCATGGAGGCTTTGCAAGGGCGGGATGCACAAGAAGATAGTCCTACTGTTATGCACTTGACCACATACCTGCTTGCTCTAGATGAGCAATATGATTGGCAAGCCTTGGAGATGAGGACATGCCTTCATCAAGCCGCGGAAGCCAAAATCTTCTCTAGGATGCTCCAGGTGAAGCTGACTGAAGCGCATGCTAGTGCGGCAGCTGCTGAGAGCCGGGAGACTGCTATGTTGGAAGCTCTAAAGGAGGCTAAAGATCGACATGTCCATTAGCTGGGTGAGGCCTATCTTGTCACTAGGGCCAAGCGGAGGACACTGGTTGCGGAATGATAGGATCCCTTGATCATGGAGGGAATCCCTGTCCACCCGCCAGAAAGAAAGAGAACCGGTGTTGCAGTGCCATCAGCGCCCCCACCCTTAGAAGTATCAGGAGTAGAACCTGTGGTTCCTCTCACTCAATCGTTGCCAAGAGAAGAGACAAATCCATAGTTAGGTCGGTAGAAGAATCCACAGAGCTTGGGAATGAAGATGTGTGGTCTAGAGTAGATGAGTTGCCTTGGGATACTGTACCCATAGTAGTAGTGCTTTTCATCGCTGTCCTCTGGTATTATACTCATGCCATTGTTCTTCGTCTGTAGTTGTTGAGATCGTCCGACCGTAGGTGAATGATGTGCTGTGAATGGGAGACTGGATGCCTATATGATGTACCCATATAAGACGATTAGAATATGCATTTTATTTATTTTGCTGTGTTTATTGCGTTCATCTACCTTAAGTTTTGTTAGATGTGCTTAAAGTTTTCAAGGGCGATGTTAGGTGGGTTACAAGAGAAGTTGCCATTCCGATATCAACAAACTAGTCGTGATTGGAGGACATAGGACACTGTATTGACTAACTATAGATGTCCTAGCAGAACACTTAAATCTCTTTAAATCAAATCCACCGTTGGATTTTTGAATTCCTTGTCCCTTGTTGTGAAGGGAACCCTTGTTATTTGAATCTTCCCTTGCAATACTCCTCTTATTCTGTGGTCTATGACCCCATTGTCTTCATGGCGTGTAAGATGGTAATAGTTGCCTAGTTAATAGCTTATGGTGCCGCGACAAAACCGAGGGCCCCTGTGGAACAACTGCCACATGGTGACGCTGCTCGGCATACGCTGGTATTGAGGTTGTTAACCAAGTACCTATACCAAGTTATACCGCCATACCACTTTTGCTACAAAATATTCTCCTTAGAAATATTAAGGTGTTCAAATGGGAAATCCACAATGGGTTGATAAAATAGTGTAATCTCAAGGTAAACTAGAGGAGGTGGTTTTGGAGGAAGCATGTATGTCGTGATCTTAGTTTATACAAAGGTTGGTACATATTGTGGTCAAGGAAGGGAAGAAAAGAAGAGTAGTAAGAAAAGTTAGTCTCGGGTAGTAGGGAGTGCTTGGAAAAGAATGAGTGGACGTCATGTCCCAAGCTCTATGTTTAGTTGACCATGCTACGCATGCTGGGGTATATCGTTGTGTGCCTTATGAACACCGTCTATGTCGGGACCTTTAGCCCTGTTTTTGTGTGGCCATGGCATCATGCTGCACTCGTCATCCTTGTGCACTGTGCGCTTCTCCTTTTTCCTTGCATCCGGTCGACTCTCGATCCACATGCCTCGTCCCCCGTACTGGACCCCCCTTCCCCACCCTTCTTTCTTCTTTTGGGGACACGGTCGCCCGTATGCCTGCCTCGTTGAGCGAACCCTCTCCTTTCTTCTTCTTATCCTCTCTACCGCTCGCGTAGGGAGCGCACCATGGCCGTGTTTATCCCCACAGCATGAACCATCTATGTATCCCATCCACGCCCTCTCCACTTTTGGTGTGTTGCGTTCCACCTCCGTTTGCCACTATAAGATACCCTTGGTCCTTGCTCTTCTTCTTCTTCATCCCCATCCCTTCGAATCCAAAGCAGAGCTATGAGATCTAGTCGACATTGTGGAGCTAGGTTTGTTAGTCTGAGGTGATGGTGTAGTCCAAGAAGAAAGGACCTGGTTTTCAAAGAAGTTCAAGTCTACCGTTGGTTAGTTGGTCATAGGGTTCACGATGTTTGATTTCTCAGTCTCCTGTTTCTAGATCTGTTGGACCTATGCCATGATTTGGATAATCATCTTCCTGATGTTTCTCCATTGCCCTCGTCTATCCCAACTTCTGGATTAATCCTTGGTTGTACTAGGTAGCTCTTGACCAAGTATCCCTAAATCCACGTGTGGTTCATATTCGAAGTCGTGTAATCTTTCGTGTAATCTCTGATCTATGAAATGTAATCGTGTTTCCCCTCTTCTGGTTCTTGCTTTGCATCTCGAGACAAGATTCTTTTTAGGGGGGTTAGTTGTAACACCTCTAGTGTTACGAGCTTGTTTAGCACCGAGATTTAGGACTAAGAGAAATTTCCGAAGCGAGTTTCTCAGATTTTTTATATAAAACATACTTGAAGCAATAAGTGAATCCTGTGTGACTTAGTTTTGTGGACTCAAATAAACACCCAAGTTAAATTACTCAGTGCGTAAAGATATTTAGGAATGTCGAACGATAATTCTAGCCAATAGATAGCGAACAATTTGTTCTATTAGATTAAGCATGAAAAGCAACTTTTATAAATAAAACATAACTTGTAATTAGAACTTAAATAAAAATTAGAAGTGCAAGTTAGTAGTTAAAAATGCAACTATTGTTGTGGCATGTGGATGTTGTTCCTTGGTATGTTTGATAGCTCAAAAATCGAAATTAAAATTTAAAAACCAGCTTCTCGCGTTAACGGTAAAAATCAGAAATTATATTTTAAAGCGTTGTTTGTGGCGATTTGTTTTGCACAAAATAATTACATAATACCCTAGTATTTTGTTCCATTGCTTGGTTTGGAGTATGAGCTATCACATGAAATGTTTATTGGTGGAAGTCAATAGGATTTGAATCTTTTACAGTTGTTGGCAATGTATCGCTGTTCGCATCCGCATCGCGTCGTCTCACGCGTAGGCACGCAGCCAGCTGAGCCACGTGACGCCCATGTGTTTGGCTGCAGAGTGCTCCCTCGCATCCTTGCTCAAGTGCACTTTAATGGATGATTTGCTAAGATGTCCCGCCTGTTCCCCTGCTTGCACTGCTTGCGTCGATCCTCACATGCGCTCTGCACCCCGACGCGTCGTTTTGCATGTGTCACTGTCCTTCACTCCCTCGCTTGTGTCGTGTCTGATCTCTTAATGGGAGCATAGGGCTCTGTCGTGCCCATGCCCCATTGCTCCCTCTGCTCGTGCTCCTTCTTGTGCACACCGAGGCTGAGCTGCTGCTGCTGCTCCACCTCAGCACCGACGCCCCTCCTTTTTCCTCCCTACAGCACCATCAATGCCTCTTATCTTATCTCTATTGCCTGCCTTGCTTGTCTCTGTTTCTTTGATTGCCTACCTCTGTGTGTCTCTTCTTGGACAAGTGTAGTAGGCCATGTGCGTTTGCTTTCTCACAGCCTTGCTTGAAGACTACCGAGCCGCTTCTTGCTTTTCCTCCCTCACTGCTTGCCTCCATCGCCGGCCTCACCTCCTGTCCTTCATGTGCGCTCGAGCCCACTCGGTTCTGTGCTGGACCGATAGCTTCCATGGTGCTGCCCCTCCACTTCATTCCCCATGCATGAGCTCCTGGTACGCTCTGGAGCGCTGCCCTTCCGAGCACCTCCTCCGTAGTCCGCATGCCACGACCATGCTACCACATCATCATCGTTGCACCGCCCCACAATCTCCGTCGGCCGGTGCACCGCCTTCCCTGCAGCAGTCGTAGTGCTCCACGCCGCCGTCTGCGCCCGCGCTAGGTTCACCGATAGTGTAGAGCCTACCCATGCCAGTCATTGTGCCGCGCCACCCACGGGTGCATCATGGCCGCCCACGCGTGCGGCCAGAGCCACCGAGTTGCGCCATTGGGGTCGCTTGCCTCGAGCCACGCGTAGCTACGGCGCCGGCGCGTCCCCTACCACCGGGTCACTAAGGAGGTCTACCATCACTTGGAGGATGGCAGCGCATAGCACCACCTCGCCTCGAGCCTCCTCTGTGTCACCGTCGCTTTGCCTCCCTACCGCCCTCACCAGCTACCGCACCGCCTCCCCACCGCCGTCGATGAGCGCATAGTCAGATTCGGCCACCGGCTAGTGGCTCTACTCCATGCTCTGTTTTGAGAAGGTGGAAAGGTGAGGAAGCGCAAATAGGATTCTTTACCGGGTTCATTTCGCAAAAGTTCTAGACTCATAACTTTACAAGAAAGGGCTTAGTTAATTCAGGGAAAGTCCAAGGGTCTTAGTGCAACCTTTCCATCGTGCCTGGGCTCGGCCGCGCTGGGCTGGTCTGCTGCCATTTGCGCGTGGGCCATTGTTGGGCCATCAGTTGTTCTAGCTGGGCCGCTCGCACCGTCCCCGTGTTAGGCCGCAGCCTGCGCGTCTGGGCCGTCTGCGCCTAGGCCATCGCGCCCCGCCGGGCTGGCCTTATGCCGTCGTGCTTGGGCCGCTGGCCACGTGCCTCGCCTAGGCCTCTGGCCATGCGCACGTCATGCCCCGCCTAGGTTGCCTTGCTGCTGGACCTAGCCAAGCGGTCCGCTGGGCCGATCCGGTGGCCGCTGGCCCTTTAGTTTTCTAAAGTGATTGCTAATTTAGTTTAGGAAATAAATTATAAAATCAATATAAATTTGTGTAGATGTTCAAAAATGATGAAACTAATTTTGTTAGTCTCCTAAAATCATGATCTATCTGCTAGTATATTTTGTTCACATAGTTTGATAATATTCTTGGAAGCTATATAATTAATTTGAGATACTTAATATTGTAAAAATATAAACTTGTAGGAATTGTTGTGCTAAATTGGTAATAGTGTTGGATCTGAAATTTTTATAGTAGGTTCCTAGCAATATTAGTTGCTCGCTGTAATTTTTGTATCTCTAGAATAATTAGTTTACTAGATAGATAATGGTGCCCTATTTCAAATAAAAATTAAATTGATAGAATGGTATAAAGAAACAACTTGGGTTTGTATAACTAAAACATTGGTTAGGAAGTAATGCCTTTTTCGATAATATAGATACGTAGACTAGTGCGTTAGAACTATCTCTTTAGCTTGTGAGACGTAATTGGATTTCTAAGCATTTTGGCTGTCGTCGATTATTTACATTTGTGGATTGCATCAATACATATCATAATAGGAACGTCTATGGATCGTGGAGTCATCAGGAGTTGCTGGAGAAATGGTGCTTTTGGAGATTGTGTCGCTATGATGGAAAGCTAACTTCTGATTATATTTTACCCAGGCAAGCCCCGGTGCATAAGCCCTACTTTTCTGCACTTTAAATTATATTTGTGCATTAAGTTTTAAGGAGTTGAATGAAACCCACTTGCATATATATATATATATACTTTATAAATGTGCCAACACCACCAAGTGTACACCACCATGTGAATGTGCCATCCACATCAACTCTAACTTCATCTCCTTTGTAAATGTGCCAACACCACCAAGTGTACACCACCATGTGTATGGGTGTTAGCATTTTCACAATCATTTCCTAAAGGATTAGTCACTCAACTTGTTACGCCACTCAATCCTAGCGACAATGCAAAGTTAGATCACTCGAGTGGCACTAGAGGATCGATATGCAAACAAGTTTGCCCCTCTTGATAGTACGACCATCTATCCTAAACCCGGTCATCAACTTCTCTACACACCTATGACCGGTGAAATGAAATGCCCTAGGTTATACCTTTGCCTTGCGCATTTCATTCTATCTCCTCCAATATCGATGCAACACATGCACCAACATGATCAACAATGATATGATCCACTTCATATCATCATGTGATCATATTGGTTCATCGATCTTGACTTTACTTGCTTTTCACCGTTGCCTTCGTCCATCGACGCCAAGTCTTGCTTAAGCTTCACCGCCACGTGGTCCATCGCTCCAAAGCCTCCAACTTGCCCTTCACACTTGCATATATATATATATATATATATATATATATATATATATATATATATATATATCCTATGAGTCTTACTAGTATTACAGGATCGTGTAGATTGCTATGCTACAGGGCTCCGGTAGAAGCCGAGTGATTGCCTGTCACTCATGAGAGATAGGAAATATATTACTGTATTATTATCACTTGGAAAATATAAATGGTGGAAAGGAAAATGGTGACCAGGCAGGGATATGGTTTGGGTATTGGGGTGTAAGAGGTTGTGTCCTGTAGCCATGGGGCATAGCTTGGTTACACTGCTTTCCCTGTCTATGTCGGTTAAGAACGGCCGTTGCATTAGACGATAGGCAAGTCACAAACTTATTATCCCGAGCACATACTTGGGTATCGGTGGTTGGAAGACTTGTTACTCTCTTGTCATGGGTTCCGGCTCTTTCTGGACTGACTGTCTGGTGGTTTTTGGGTTAAGAGGTCCTTGCACAGCACTGAGTCTAGGACTCAGCGGCAGGGGCTTAGAGTCCCAGTTTGGACGAGGACCTAGATCGCATGACAGGAGGATAGTCGGTTGGTCCTGCTTGTGCCTGGGGTACAAGCATGGCTTGTGTTTTTGGGATACCTAGCTGAGGGCATTGATTCGTGAATCGCCGGCGTTCCAGTATGACTTGTCTAAACTCTAGCATCATAGTAAGAACTGGAAGATGAAAGATGGTAAAAGGAAATCTGATTGCTTACCCCCTTCTTGAAAGTAGCATAGGTGCTAACATAGAATGGTTAGTTAATGAACTAATGCACTGCTAATAAAAATCGAATATAAGGACGCACTTTTAGTAATGCTCCTGTAGATGCAATAAACCCACAAGCTAGATATCCTTGCATATCCTTGGAGTCTTTTTATTCCTCCTGTCGGGTAAGTCTTGCTGAGTATAATTGAGTACTCAGGGTTTTATTTCCCCCTATTGTAGGTGACAGGTGGAGGCTAGAGCTGAACTTTGTGTGTGGATTCCTCCTAATGAGATCACAGAGGATTTCCTTTACATTACGATCATAGTTTTTATTTATAACTCTCACCAAATATTTTATTAAATGAAAGTTTTATAAGTTGTTGTCGTAGTTTATATATCAATATTTCATCACGTCATAAATAGATGTTTAATTTCGCTGTAATTCTGATCACATGTTAATATTCCACTGCTAATTTAAATTGTTCATAACTCTGATAACATGTTCATGTTCTGCTACTATAAATAATAAATATTATACTCTGATGTTGTATTAAAAGTGATGTAAGAAATGGTTAAGAATGATGTAAGTTTTATTCTCTCATTTGTGATCCTAATGGAAAAATGTGGATTTTTGGGTTCTCCCCTAAGGTGTGCTCGAGGAGACCACATAATTTGGTGTTCTTCCTTGAGTGCTTAGTATCTAATAAAAGACGAGCACTCCTGGAAGGCATTAGATTAGGCGGTTCTGCCACACGTGCGCACCGTGTTGAGCCGCCACTGGGCCGTGCGCGCGGATATGAAAACAAGATGGGCTGCAGACTATTTCACCAGGCCGGGCCGAATGAACAATAAACACAGAGTTTTGTTTTATTATTTTTAGAAGCAAATTTTTGATGTTTTTTGTCTAGCTTAAATCTCTGTCAAAATTTGAACCAACGGGATAATTATTTCAAAGAGTAGATGAGTACACTAAAATGCTTTTGAAAAATAGATAAATTATTTTTTCTGTTTCCGCTGCAATGTTCAAGTTTGTTATCTTCTAATTAAATTCGAACCAACGGGAGAATTTAATTTGAAGAGCAGTTATTTATTCAATAAATTATAATATTGTTATTTTTCTAACTAACGTTGATAATAGCAATATTATAATGTTTATTCATAAGTTTTCATAAATTAATTCTAGTTTTGCCCAATGGTGATGTAGAATTAGTGTATAACAATATTGTTTATTTTAATTTTGACTAACGTTAAATTAAAGCATGCAATTATTATGCCATATTTTCTCACTATCTCTTATGGTGTTTTTCAGGACTCAACCCAATGGCATTTATCTCGTGCATACCACCTCTTGAAGGGGGCAACTATAGGGTATGATGAGAGAAGTATGAACTAGCACTTGCACTGTCTGAAAATGACCTAGCGTTTACCTCCCCATGTTCTACTGAGCCAGTAGACCCGATAAGGGAAGAAAATAAGACTGATGCTGATTTCACTACTCGGCCGTGAGATAATGCAGAAGTGCGGATGAAATATGATCTCGAACATAAGAAATGGGATATTTCAAACTGCAAGTGCTTGATGGTGGCTAAGTCAACAATTTCATATGCTATAAGGGGGTCTATCCTAGATTATGATACCACCACAGAGTATCTTAAGAAAGTGGAGAGTCAGTTCAATAGCTCTTCAAAGGCTTATGCCAGTACTTTGATCAATAAATTGTTCAAAGAGAAATACACTAGTGGCGGTATCAGAGAGCACATACTGAAGATAAGCAACACGGCTTCGAAGCTGAAGCCAATAGATTTGGGGCTCAAGGATGAGTTCCTGATTCATTTGGTTTTTGCTTCCTTGCCCAAAGAATATTAAACTTTTGTTGTGAACTACAACATGTAGCCCGATAAATGGGATATAAAGAAGCTCATTGTAATGTGTGTTCAAGAAGGGGATAAGCGGAAAAGCTCATAGGGTGACTCTGCTATCCTTGTGAAGGACAACAAGAAAAAGAATTTCAATAAGAATGCCAAACCTAAAGGGAAAGCCCCTCAAACTGAGCACCATCAGAAGAACAACAATACCCAAGTTGAAAAGGATCAGTGCAAATGGTGCAAGAAGCATGGACATTACCAGGGGGAATATCTAGACTTCCTGAAGAACCTTCTAAGGAGAGGTGAGGACTACATTACATTCATAGATGAGTCCTTGTATTTAAATTATGCAAAATCTACTTGGTGCATTGATTCTGGTGCAACTGTTTATGTTGCAAATTAATTATAGGGATTTCATATGAGGAGGACCCTATGAAGAGGAGAAAGAAGAATTAAAGTAGCAAATGGAGTTGAAGCTGAAGTTGAAGCCATTGGAGATCTTTCTCTATAATTAGACGATGGTTTTATACTTCAGCTTTCAGATATCATTTATGTACCCTCTTTATGTAGAAACTTGATAAGTGTTTCACGATTAGATGATGATGGTTATGAGTGCCATTTTGGTAATGGCAAATGTCGGATTATGTATAATAATAAGTGTGTTGGTCTTGCCTTCTGACAAGACAAGCTTTATTTATTATCATTTTCTAAGAATGTGAATGTTGTGAGCACTGAGAATGAGAATTCTTCCACGTCTAAGAATGCAAGTAATAAGCGGAAGAGAGTTCATGGCACATCTTCAAAATTATGGCACTGTCATTTAGACCATATTTCGAGGGGGAGAATAGAGCGATTGATTAAGAAATCAATTCTTCTGCCTTTAGAATTTTTAGATTTAGAACAATGCATTGATTGCATAAAAGGAAACTACGTTAAGAAAATAAAGAAAGATGCCAAACGAAGCGTAAGAATTTTAGAAATAGTTTACACAGACATCTATGGTCCTTTTCCTATGAAGAGTGTGGATGGTTATGATTCATTTATAACATTCATAGATGATTATTCTTGTTTTAGCTATATTTATCCAATTAAGTAAAGATCGAAAGCATTGGATAAATTTAAGATATTTAAGGCTGAAGTACAAAATCAGCACAACTTAAAGATTAAGGTAGTAAGATCCGACCGTGGGAGAGATACTACGATCGACACACCCCATATGGCCAAGTTCCTAGACCTTTTGCAAGGTTCTTATAGGAAAATGGCATAGTAGCCCAGTATTCTACACCGGGTGAGTCTCAGCAGAATGGAGTAGCTGAAAGACGTAGCCATACCTTAATGGATATAGTGAGAAGCATGATAAGTTGCTCTTCTTTACCAATAAGTTTATGGATGGAGGCATTGAAAACTATCATTTATATTCTTAATCGAGTTCTAAGTAAGTTGGTGCCCAAATGTAACACCCCCAGTTTTACCCCATTAATCATCTACTAAAACATGTCATGAGAATTATACTTGTGTGTTAATGCATGTGGTGTAGTGTGTAGATCAATTTTTGTAACTCAAAATGAACAACAAAAATGCTAAACGAAAGTTGGCTCGATGGTTCATGCATATCAAGTAGGGTTTAAAACCAATTTTTATTAAGCAAAAATACTATAGAACATGTGTGTGATACTTAAATAAAGTTTGAAGTACAAACTTTATAGATGACAATGAAATATTTGCTTTTGAAAAATAATTTTGCTTTGTAAAATTTTCAATAGCCTAGAAATCGCAAATTAAAATCAAGTTCAGTTCAAAACTTAGAAAATTTCCAAGTCTGTCAATAGCTAGGCGCTGCTATGTTTAGCAATTTATTTGGAGAGATTGGGTTAAGGAGTGGTGTAGTGCTATTATTCGATTTAGAAGTTCCATATGCCATCTTGAGTGTAGTGAAGCCGGTTTAGGTTTAGGAGCAACGGTTTGGTCGTGATCAGCGCTTTAAAATTCATGCACGTACTTGTCTTGGGTTGGTTGGAGCCGGGTGCGCAGTCACCGCGTGGCCTCCCCATGCCGCGCACATGGTCATGTCTCTCACGATCACCCTGTGCCACCACGCTAGGTCGGTTGGGCTGCCTGGGCTTGGCCGAGGCCGGCCACAGCGAGCCATTGGCCCCACGTCCTACTGTCCTGCCTCGCGCTACTGCCATTAGAGTCATCGTGGCCACGCTACCACTACTACTGCCTCACGTTGTGACGTTACTGCTACCATCGTGTCACTCCCATACTCACGTCTGCTCGCTGCATCGCGCTACCCCCTCGCTGGCCTGGTTGGGTGTCATTCGCACATGGCCGTACATGCCATCGTCACGCTATTAAAGGCGCTGTGACACGTGGGCCATGGCTAGTCATGGACGCTCACGCTCGTGCCCTCATGCTTGGACGTAGGTCCATCGGCCACAATCGCTCACATCCCACCATGACGAGGATGAACCGAGCCCACCTGTTGCGCCCCATTTCTCTCTTTCTCCCTCTACTTTCTACCGTCGTCGAGTCACGGTCATGGTGAGCCAGAGAGTGAGCACCTCTCATCAATTTCTCATGCCCGCGTCTTCACCTTTATGTCTTCTTACCCACCAATCGTACCCCGCCTTGATTACGGCCAGGCCGAGCTCCAATTTTGTAGCTTTGCTCCCGCCGCCGCGCCATTAAGGCCCAGCCCACCTCATCATGCCCAACTCCAACCTCACCATCTTGCATCGAATTGATCGCACCACTAGCCCCACCTAGAACCCCTCTTCATCGTGCGCATGCTAGTAATAGCTCTAGTGCCACCTCCTCACCACTGACGCGGTCATGCCTTTGTGGTCCGCCATTCACCTCATAGCACGCACATGGCCAGCCTCGCTCGGGTCATCTCCAGCCGAGCCAGCACCTCGGTTAGGTCACTGGTGAGTCATCGTTGCTCACCCACTACACCTACTGCCTTGTTGTTGTTGTGGCTCACCTGAATGCCGTCATCATTGCCGCAGGGTGCCCGCCATCGTGGAGAGGTCCTTCTACGGTGTCCTAGCTCGTGCAACCGCCGCCCATCGCCTCGTGTCGACCCCTTGGGGAGATTTGGCCTCTTAGCTAGGTTAGCATGGGTCCTGGGTGGCCGGCGCTGTTGCTAGTGCCACCGCTCGCCGCGCCGAAGCATGCGGGGGAGGATTAGGACTATGTCATTATAAAGAGGAGAGAGTATAAGGGTCTTTTTGCATACGTGCTGTCTCTAGGAATAGTAACATGGACTGCGGGTTGATTTGTTCATAGTCTAGGGGCATTTTTGCAAATATGCCAGCGCGCCCGGGATTCACGCGCACGCTATGTCGTGTGGGCCACGCAGGAGAATTCATTTTTTTCATCAGGAATTAGAAATAGTTTTCTGATTTAATTTTAAGCTGATCTTTGGTAAATCATATAAAATCAAGTAGGTATCCAAAAATTGTGCAACAAATTTTGTTAAGTTCCTAAAATTGTGCTCTATCTGTTAGTGCATTTAGTTCATATATATACATGCTATCAGGAGCTATTAAATCATTTGAGAGTGCTTAATATTATTAGGTTAAATATTGTAGGAATTTTTGTGGTAAATTGGTGATAGCTTTAATCCTAATTTTTTATGGTAGTTTTCAGGTATTATTATGTGCTCACTGTAATTTTATAGCCCTAGGATAGACTACTTAATATGGTAGCTAAATACCCATTAAGGCTAAAGGAATAATGACATGATGTTGGTTTATAAAAGTTAAGCACTTGTAGAGTAAGCTTGAAATCTATTTGGCAGAGATAATGATTAGCTTAGTATCTTAGTCATTAGAGCTAGCTTAGTAGCTTAGCTTGTGTATTCTTATTTTAAGAGTTATTATTGCCAAAATAGTAAGTGTTGCATCATCATTGCATGCATGTAGAGAATGAGTTGGTGGAGTTCGTGACCGCCAGAGAGCAGGAGTACGAAGAGGTGATCGAGGAGTACGAGGAGCATGTCCTCGTGCATGAGGAGGTCCTAGAGCCATCACTGACTGACTTAGCTGACACCTCGCCTACCCACGGCAAGCCCCGGTGCATAACCCATATTTTGAATGATCACACTAGATATATATATGTGATGTGCATTTATGTTACAAGATTTATATTGAAACTACATGCATAGATAACCTACCTATGAGTCCTACTAGCATTGGTCAAGTAGCTGCTATGCTTGGGCTATCGGTAGCGTGAGTAACCTCCCGTTACTCATAATAGGTGATTATTATTATTACTCTCATGATAAAATGGTGAAAGGAAATGGAGACCAGGTAGGGATATGGTACGGCTATTGGTAGGTGTAATAGGTTATGTCCCACGACCAATGGAGCATAGCTTGGTTACACTGTTTTCCTTGTCCATGTCGGTTAAGGATCGTCCGTTGCTATGGATCCTAGTCAGGTCACAGACTTATTATCCTAAGTACATACTTGCTTATGGGAGCGGAAAGGCTCGTTGCTCTCTTGTCATGGATTCTGGCTCTTTCCGGATCGACTAATTGGAGGCCAGGATGGTGGAGGTCCAAGCACCACACTGAGTCTAGGACTCAGGAGTGGAGGCTTGGAGTCCAAGTTTGAACAGGGACTTGGACCCCTTGACTGGAGAGTGGTGGGTTGGTCTTGCTTGTGCCTGGGGTACAAGCGGGGCATGTGTTTTAGGGTACCTTGCTAGAATACATTGGTTCGTGAATCGCCATATGATATGGTACGACTTGGCTATGATCTAGCATAGTAGTAAGAACTAGAAGATGAAAGGGGATGAATGGATCTGATTGCCCAACTCTTGCTTGAAAGTAGAATAGGTGCTTACATAGAATGGTTAGCTACTGAACTAATCATGACTGCTAATAAAATATATACATAAGGATTCACTACTAGTAATGCTTTTTGTAAAAGGGAAATCCTGCAAACCATAAAGCTTATCATATCCTTTGGAGTTGGGAAATTATTTCCACTAGTCGGGTAAGTCTTGCGAGTATATTGTGTACTTAGGGTTTATTTACCCTTGTTGCAAGTGCAGCTTAAGAAGTGGCTATTGTGTGGACGATTCTTCTAGTGGGCTCAGATGGATCCTTGTATCTTATCATTAGATGTTTATTTCAATTCTGCTGTTTAAATTCTACACTCTGAACTTGGTATTGTAATAATGTATTTCTGAGAACTCTTGTTGTATGAAAAGGACTAAGTATTGTAAGCTCGTACCCATTATTGGATTCTAGATGTAAAAGTGGATTGTTTCGAGTTCTCCCTTGGGGCGGGCTTGATAGAACTGTCCAATATAGCTAACTTTCGGGATGCTTAGTGTCTAGTGGAAGACGAGCGCCTCCGAAAATGTGTTATTTCGAGCGGTTCTACCACACCAAAACACTGTATGAGTTGTGGATAGGAAAGGAACCCTCACTAAACTATTTTTGTGTGTGGGGATGTCCAACTGAGGCTAAAGTCTTTAGCCCAAACATAGGGAAGCTAGACTCCAAGATAGTCAGTTGCCATTTCATTGGCTATCTAGAAAAGTCAAAAGGTTATCGCTTCTATTGTCCTGACAGACAAATAAAGTTTGTTGAAATAAGACATGTTGTGTTCTTGGAGGATGATATGATCAGGGGGGAGCATGGTAGCGCGAGAAATTAATTTTAAAGAGAAGCGGGTATACGTGCCCACTCCGATGGTTCAGGAGCCATACTTCACGCTACCTGTTGTTGTTGTACCAACAGTTCAAGACACTGTAGTAACAACACCTGTTGTTAGTTCTCCTGAGGCAACAATGAATGAACATGAGGAACATGTCCTTTAGGATCCCATAGAACCCGTTGTCACAAATGAGGAGGAGCAACAACAGCCTTAGATAGAACAAGCGTCATCTAACAAGGCCCCTAGAAGGTCTCAAAGAGTCAGGAGATCAGCCATTCCTAAAGACTACGAAGTTTATGAATGTGAGGAATTTCAAATGGAGGATGATCCCACCTTATTTGAAGAAGCCATGAGAAGCACTCACTCATCATAGTGGCTTGAAGCCATGGAAGATGAAATAAAATCAATGAAAACCAACGGTATTTGGGACTCAGAAACAATTCCTAAAGGAGCCAAGATAGTAGGCTGTAAATGGGTCTATAAAACCAAATATAACTCCAAAGGGAATATAAAAAGATTCAAAGTGCGACTTGTGGCGAAAGGCTTCATGCAAAGAGAAGGTATAGATTATAATGAGACATTTTCTCCAGTCTCATATAAGGATTCTTTTAGAATCATAATGGCGCTTGTAGCACATTACGATTTAGAATTACATCAGATGGATGTAAAGACAACGTTCCTAAATGGGGATCTGGACGAAAATGTTTACATGGCACAACCAAAAGGTTTTGTTGTGGAAGAAAAAGAACGTATGGGATATTGCCTGAAGAAACCCATTTATGAATGAAAACAAGCATCAAGACAGTGGTATTTGAAGTTTGATAGTACAATAAGAAAGTTTGGGTTTCAAGAAAATATAGAGGACAAGTGCGTTTATGCAAAGTTCAAGAATGAGAAATACATTTTTATAGTCTTGTATGTGGATGACATCTTGCTTGCTAGCAGTGATGTTAATCTACTACTAGAAACAAAGAAGTTCTTGTCTTCGAAGTTTGATATGAAGGATCTCGGTGAAGCTTCGTTCGTCCTAGGAATAAAGATTCACCAAGATAGAGAAAATGGGGTTTTAGGATTATCACAAAAGGCATACTTAGAAAAAGTTCTAAAGAAATACAGTATGCAAAATTATAAGTCTTCACCTTCTCCCATAGTCAAGGGCGATAGATATGGGGAATTTCAATGTCCCAGGAACCAATATGAGATTGATCAAAGGAAAGCGGTTCCATATAGTTTAGCTGTCGAAAGTTTATAGTATGCTCAAGTGTGTACTCGTCCTGACTTAGCATTTGTTACCGGGTTACTTGGCAGATATCAGAGTAATCCAGGAATAGAACATCAGAATTAGTAAAGAAAGTTTTGCGTTACCTGCAAGGTACGAAGGGTCTCATGCTAACGTACAGAAGATCTTATTCCCTGCACATAGAGGGGTATACAGATTCTAATTATGCGGGAGATGACAGAAAGTGTGGTAGAACCACAAAAAAACATACTTACGAAGGCGCTCGTCTTCCACCAGACACTAAGCACCCTAAAAGCAAGCTACTGCGGGCGGTATCCGTCGGCCACACCCCAAGGGAGAACCCAAAAGATCCACATTTTTTCTCAAGGATCTAATAATGAGAACGAGTTACAATACTTAATACATTTTATACATCCAGAGTTCTTAGAAATTCATTATTACATTGCCAAATGTTAGAGTGCAGAATATTAAACAACGAAATAAAAATAAACATCTAGCGATAAAGAACAAGGATCCATCTGTGCCCACCAGAAGAATTCTCCACATAATGGTGCTCTTCAAGCATTACCTGCAATAGGGGTAAATAAACCCTAAGTACACAAGATACTCGCCAGACTTATCTGACTAGTGAGAATAACTTCCCGACTCCAAGGGATATGCAAAGCTTTATGGTTTGCTGGTTTTCTTTTTGCAGAAAGCAATACTAATAGTGAGTCCTTATTTATATTATTATTTATAGCCGTATTAATTTATTATCTAGCCATTCTATGTAAGCACCTATTCTACTTTCAAGCAAAAGTTGAGCAATCAGTTCCATTTCATCATCTTCCAGCTTTCAGTTCTTACTACGATGCAAAACCATAGACAAGCCGTACCAGAACTTTAGTGATTCGTGAATCAATGCCCCGAGCTGGGTACCCCAAAAACACTTGCCCCGCTTGTACCCTAGGCACAAGCAGGACCAACCCATCACCCTCCTGTCATGGGGTCCAGGTCCTCGTCCAAACTTGGACTCCAAGCCCCCGCTCTAAAGTCTCGGACTTAGCGCGGTGCAAGGACCTCCACCATCCCCGCCTCCAACCAGTTGGTCCAAAAAAGAGTCAGAACCTATGACAAGAGAGCAACAAGTCTTTCCTGCGCCCATACCCAAGTATGTGCTCGGGATAATAAATCTGTGACTTGTCTAGAGCCTTATGCAATGGCCGATCCTAAACTGACACAGATAGGAAAAAAGTGTAACCAAGCCATGCCCTGTTGGCCATAGGACACAACCTCTTACACCCACCCGTATCCAAACCATATCCCTGCTCGGTCACCACTTTTCCTTCCCACCATTTTATCATGAGTAATCATAATTATCACCTATTGTGAGTAACGATAGGTTACTCACGCTACCGAAACCCTAAGCATAGCAGCTACTCGACCTATCCTAGTAGAACTCATAAGTAGATATATTTATGCATGTAGTTTTCATAAAATGCCTGTAACGTAAATGCACATCATATATATTCAGTGATCATTTAAAATAAGGGTTATGCACCGGGGCTTGCCTTGGGCAGGCGGTGGGTCAACAAAGTTAGCATTAAAAGGCTTTGAGGCTCCCTCCCGCATGAGGATCTCCTCCTCGTACTCCTCAATGACCTCTTTGTAATCATGTTGGTCCACGGGCACGAACTCTACCAACTCATGATCTACATGCATGAAATGATGATGCAACACTTAATAATATGGCAATAGCAACTCTTAAAATACAAATACATTTGTCAAGCTACTAAACTAGCTCTACCTACTGTTACCACTAACAAGTACGAAGTGTGACATATATCATCTTAGCAACTAAAGGTATTCTTACTTTTAATATCGATTTACTCTACATACGATAAAACAAGGGTACTTGTTATTCTATTTATCAACCCACTCTAGTGCTACAAAAATTATAGTTAGTGCATAATAATCTAATGAGCCTACTGTAAAAATTTCAAGGCTAAAGCTATCATCCATTTGCCACAATAATTCCTACAAATATTAATCTACATAATACTAAGCTCTCTAATTTAAATTTATGAACCTATCATGACCACAGCTAACTGTAAACTAACTACACTAACAGATAGATAGCATTTTTGTGAACCTAATAAATTTTGTTTCACTATTTTTGGACATCTACAGAATTTACTATTATTTTTTCAAAGTTAAGCTCTAAACTCAATTGAATAAGCATTTGATAATTTACTGGAAATTGAAAAACGCATTCCACTGGGCGGCCCAAGCGTGAACGGCTCGGCCCAGTCTACGGCTTAACGCGGGCGTGGCCCATCCGCGCGACTGTGGGCCGCGACGTGGAGGCTCGCGCGCTTTGGCTATTTTACGAAAACGACCCTGACATACAGACGAATCACACTGAGACCGATGACACTATTTCTACAGTTAGCTATTTCACAGATAAACCCTCAGAACAAGGTGTCTTCACAACGGTGAAACCCTTGGCACCCGCACGCGCGCACCGGTGTGGCGGCGCTGGCGCAGGATGGTTACGTCGGTCAGACCGGCCCCTCCCTGGCACCAAATGCGAGCTGATGCTCACCTAGGCGTAAATCCGAAGTGATGGGCGATGACGCGGTGAATGGAGATGCTGTCCGAAGCTCCCTCCACGATGGCAGACTCCTCCATGCAATGGCGGCCATGTTCCCATAAGCCAAGGCACAGACAACGTGAATGAGCTCAAGGGTGGGCATCAGCGACCCACCCCGAACCTACTAGACATGGTCAATTGACCGGAGATGGACCGAGCCGAGCTGGCCACGTGCGCACGAACGGTGCGGTGGTGCACGCGGTGGCAAGACGGCGTCAGGGGAGGCTAGGCGGTGGTAGCGATTCGGCAAAGGTGCGTAGGGTGATTAGCAGGTGGAGGCAAAGCTAGCGGTGCAAGGAATTGACATGAGTTGCACTGGATAGGGTGCTTGCCTTCGACGCAGACCGACACGGTCTTATTGACCCGGTGAAATGATAGCTCCAAATTAGAGCTCAGTGCGGTGAGGCTCGCTGCAAGGTGGGGTCAGGTGGGTGGATGGCTACTCAGCGGAGCCGAGGACGGGGTTAATTAGATTAGGGTGGCACCACTATGACAAATTTAGAGGAGCGGGTCCGGTGACCACGGTGCCAGAGAAGCAGGAAGACAGGCATGGCGTGGCTCGTCACTGCTGTGGCGTGACGCGGCTATCAATTCGGTGTATAAACTCATACAGCTATAGGGCGATGGGGAAACAACGAACATGCACATGACGATGGGCCGCATGGCCATAAACCGCAAGCCGATAATGGCTGCTCAGCCCTGTGTCGTAGTGGCATGGTGCCGGTCAGCGCAGCATCGCATCGAACATGATGTGATGGCAAGGGCATGCGGCACGACGATGTGTGGGCAGAGCCAAATGTGACCATGAGCGCACGGCACTACCAGGCGAGCGCGAGGCGGCAGTGCAGCCAGGCGGACGCGACGGCGGTGGCAGAGCGCACACAGGCGACCTCACACAAATAGCCACGGCCAGTAGCAGCAGGGTGTCGCGATGCGTGGAGTGAGCGACATGGCAAAGCGGCGGTAGTGGGCTAGCTAGGGCAACGGGCCTGCGGCGACAGCAGCGGTGGTAGAGCGGCCAGACCCACCGGCGCGGTGTGCCTACATGCGCGAGCGTGAGCGCGAGCCAGGGTGTGGCAACGATTGACACTGGCCCACAGTGCGGAGCCAGCAGCAAGCCCGACCAGTGCGGTGGCGCATGTATGACGTGCGAGCACGTGCGCGTCGATGGCCGGCGTGGCAGCGCCGAGGGCCGAGCACGGTGATCGCGCCCAGACGCAGAAACCGTGTCGTGCATGCTTTTTAAAGCGGTCCTAAAACCCAACTCGATGATCCAATTGCTAAACCAGTTTTTTCTACACTCAAGAGGGTATGTCAAACTACTAAAACAAGCCCTAATACCCTACCATTGCTTAACCCAAATTTCCTACAAAAATTATCGAACTTAGCTTCGTTGAACCCTTTTCCGACTTACAAAAATTGACTAAGTCCTTAGTGGTTTTGCGTCGAATTCGATTTCCAAGCTATCACGTAAGCCAACTAACAAATCCCGTTCTCGACCACAAGTATTTCGTTGTCGCCTACGAAGCTAGTACTACTAGCTTTATTAAAGTTCCGCATACGCGTTCTATAGCATTTCCGTTCAATAAAAATTTATTTAGAACCCTAAGTGATATAACGCGACATAAAACATAACATTCGTTTCGCGTTTTCGATGATCGTTTCGAGCCATAGAAATTGATTTACACTCTATAATTCATACACTGTCATATAAACATGATGCATATGTAATGTTTTAGCAAAAAATGTACAGTGTAATACCGAAGGGTGTTACAAAAAGTCCACGTCAGATACATATTCTGTCGGTGCAGAAAGTGACCAACAAGTAAATATTTATAGTTTTGCCGTACGTTGTGATCGGAGGTGGCCTAGCACTCAATGACACAGGGTATATACTAGTTTAGGCAACGTACCCTATGTCCAGTTTGAGTCGGTCGGTGACTTTATTCCTGAGCCCAGGTGCTCGAAGTTTGTAGTGGACTTATAAACGAGAAGGAGAAAGATGAGGAGTATAAGAGGTCCGGTCGGGCTCCGGTCGGAAGGGCCAAGAGCGACAGGAGCACTGCTATGAGCTAAGTGTTCAAGCGTGTGCTTGAGGTTCGAACCTAGCGGTTCTGTGGTTGTAAACTAGTGAACTTAATCGATCTAATGAATCTAGAATCACTTGGGAGAGAGCGCATCCCCTTTTATAGATAAAGGGGATGGCCTTACAAGATAGAGAGAGAGAGAGAGTATATATGCTTCTATGCCTTGTTGCCCACGCCGACGGGTACAGGATGATTGTAGGCGCCCACAACATTGTTGGATGTCGGATGCACGTGGAAAGTTGTGTCATTTTGTTTGGGTATGGCAGATGTTGGTACCTGCTATACTGTTGATGTCCAGAGGTATATGAGGAGTTTCACCACGTTCACTTTAGTATGGTAAATGTCGCTGCCCACAATACTGTCGATGCCCAGAGGCACGTGGAGGAGCCTTACCATATAGGAGTTAATGGTGCCCACAACACTGTAGGGAAAATATCGGCGCCTACAACACTGTTTGTGTCAGGGAGGTTGCAGAGTACTATTTCTGCAGGTGTATAGGGTACGGTCCCTGATATCGTGGTTTTGACTTTGCGCCTTGCTTTGCTTTCTCTGTTTGTTTCTTGGTCCTTTCCGAGCGAGCGTCTCCGGTCGGTTGGTCCTAGTCGGCTCTGATTGCGCTAGTCGGAGAAGAGCAGTGAGTAGAGTTTTTGTGTACCCTGGTCAGAGATGTGGGGTCGGAGTCGAAAGTAGTGCTTTGGCCAGGCCTTCCTGTCGGAGAGGCTGTCCGGAGGCGGGCCGGAGACCGAAGTGAGCCCTCCGGTCGGAAAGGTGGGCCGGAGTCAGAGAACGGGCGTCGCTCCTCCTCGGCCAGACCTTCCGGTCAGTGATTGGATCGCTCTTCTGGCCTATTGTCCAGATACTTGGGCTGACCCATGAGTTGCGCGTTGTCTGCTTAGGCCGAGTCCTTTGTTGGGAAGCCGGTCTGTGAGGGACCCTGGGTTTATGAACCCGACATATTCACTCTCACAGGAGGAGCTATATCATGGAAAAGCTCAAAGCAAACCGTCACTACATCGTCCACAATGTATGCCGAGTTTGTAGCATGTTATGAGGCCACAAGACAAGTGAATTGGCTGAAGAAATTCATGCCCGGATTGAAAGTGGTAGACGACATACATAAACCACTCAAGTTATACTGCGATAATAATTCAGTAGTATGTTATGCTCACAATAATAAGTCAAGTGGTGCTGCCAAACACATTGATATAAAGTATTATGTTGTGAAAGACAAAGTCCGGGATCATATAATTAGTCTTGACCATATAAGAACAGAAAAGATGCTCGCGGATCCGCTTACAAAAGGCTTACCACCCAGAGTGTTTAGAGAACACTTAGCCGACATGAGTTTAAGGGAAAGCCTATGATTCATGGACAATGAGGGCCTAGTTGTGAATCTATTTCAAAACAGAGTGGTGCATTATAGCTGTTTAATCTAATGGCAATAGACCGTGACGATGAGGCACGCTTTATGCATTGATCTATGATGGAATGGGAACAAGATAAAGCAACTAAGTTGAGTTTATGTCATAAGGTGAGATCAAGAGGAAGAATGTTAGATTGATCTCCACCAATCGTTCCAACAGTCAATTGGGCCATTGTATCCGCACTCTGATCGGGGGCGTCCAACCGCTCCATGGTTGTTGGTCCTCGTCGCACTGCGCTATAAAAAGCGAGGTGGGGGCTAGGACAAAAGGCACGAGGTTCACTTGAGCCACCAGACACCCCACCTACATTCTAACCCTAGCCGATCTAGAGAGGGAGTGCTTTCAGCAACGAAAAACACCGCCACCGGCCCCCGCCGCCTCTGCACCGCCGCCACTGCGGCCGCACCTTCACCGCCGGACTTCACCGCCTCACCGATAACTCTTTCTCTCTGTTTGTTCGCACTCTATTAAGTTATAGAATTTACTATTTTATTCCTATATCAGTTCTACTTGCTAAGTCTATAGCCGTGGATCCTGTCAATACTATCACAATAGACTTATGTCAGATCAATCCCCGTCGATAGGTTCCTGTCCAAATTTCTTTTTGATTGGCTGGAGGCACATCAAAGGGCACAAAAGGCTGCTTCACCTTCGGCCCCTCTTTTATCTGTCCAGTGTCCCGAATGGACGGCGCTCGCTTCCTCAAATTTAGCGCCAAAACTTTTGAGCATCATTTCCATTTCTTGAAAAATTCCTTCAGAAAATTCTTGAAAAATGAGACTAATAATACTGTGTGTGATTATTCTTTATAGTGTTATCGTGAGACAATTAGAGCAACGACAAGAATCTATTTTGTAAAATTATGGTACCTAGTAAGTTTGCAGCATTTTCTTTATGCTTCCTATACAGTAGTATATACTCATTCACAAAAACGGGTATTTTGACCATATACTAGCTGCGTGTACAGTAAACTGTAAAATAAATTCTGCACGTTTTGAGGCTTTGTTCAAAAAAAATGCTAGTATGCACATTTTGATGACTTGACAACACGAACCAACATTTCAGAGTGCTGGCAACTCGAGGTCAAAGAATTTGGGACCGTTCCTCTAAAAAAAAACAATGCTAGTATGCATAATGCATCTGCACATTTGTGGAGGAAGTACTGTACTATTACAGCAAGGGTGACCCTACCAAATTTCACATCCTCTGGCACAGAGGACAGGCGCTGGCCTCGACTGCCTGGCCTTTTCCCCTTGGCTTCTCCACTCCTACTCTGTGCCGTTACAACTTGTCAACTTGTATTATGCCTCGAGATGTTGAGCGACAGAGTGATGAAACTACTACGGACTACTAGTACTGAAAGCATAGGATTACTGTCTTTGTAACCCGGGTCTCAACGAGATTAAGACGGACGATTAGGTTCATCGTTATTCAACCTGTTCGCTGGTTGGTTTCTGGCCTGGTAAGCTCGGTCGGTGCTGATTTATTGTGAGAGAAAAATACTATTGGCTGGCTGATAAGCCCTAGCTGAAATCAACCAGCGAACATGTTATCTCATTTGTCCTTTCTTTTTCTGATGCTTTCGGTTCCTTGTGTGTGTGTTTGTGTTTCATTCGTGACAAGGCATTGCCCACAACTAAGGCTCTGTTCGGATCTCATGGTAAAACTTTAGCCATGTACTTTTAGCCTTTTTTTTTGTCATGGGATCCAAACAGGGGCTAAAAATTTGGCTAAAATCTTTTTGCTCCTAAGGAGACCATAAACTGGGCTAAACTTACTCGGGACGAACGCTGGACGCCCATACCCCTTGTCGCTCGGATGCATGGTTATGCATGGATAATTAAATAAGGATAAATCAGTCATTATAGATTAAAGGACTAAAGTTTAGCCCGTAGATCCAAATAGTCCAGCAGAACTAAAGTTTAGGGGCTAAACTTTAGTGCTTGATTAGCGATCCAAACACCACCTAATTAATATAATATCGTGAAAGCAAAACAACGACGTGCCCGTTGATATAATTTTAATAAACCCGAATCACGATAAGTTTACACGTACGTATTGATTGTCTAGCCTGAGAAGGCTGGTTTCATGGAGGCTAAAGCACCAGATAGAAATGAATGAATGGAGGGGGACTATCCTGTCACGAACAGGCACGGAGCCAGCGATGGGGCTAGGGGGGCTCCAGCCCCCCCTACCGCTCGTGAGCAAGCGAAGCCCTATAGAGCCATCGTCTGAAATTTCAGCTATAAATGTACAGGTAGAAGGGGCTGAGATTTGCTGAACCTCTTTTTTTACTAATTGCCGTTGTTTAGCCTCTCCTAAATTTTTTTCTAGCTTCGTCCCTGGTCACGAATTACGCAAAAACGGCCTCACTTCCTTAATTTACCGTTGCAAGTCATAGGCGTTGTCGAGAAGCAAAACAACGGTGGCTCCCAAGCTCGTTTTGGCCAGGACCCGTTCATCATCCGGAGCGGCAGAGCTGTACGAACACCCTCCACTGGCCGGAGAGGGAGAGCAACTCCATTTAAGGCAGAGAGACGACCGGCGGAAGAGGGCACCGTACGTCCTAACCAACCACCGCGCGGTCTCCGAGCTAAACCAACGCGTCGTGCCCAGTAATCATTCCTGCCGCGCTCGGCGTCATGGACCCGAGACGAGACGGTCAAACGATCGAGCACTCCAGCCGCCGACGAGACGACGACAGGGAGGGAAGGGAGGGGTCGTCCGGCACGGGGGCACGGGCACGGACCAGATGCGACGCGCCCCGTGCGCCTGCGCCTCCGTGCCGGCCTCCCGCTGCCTCCCAACCAAGACGGAGCTAGCGTACGCCGCGCGCCTCCGAACAAAGGCGGTGCAACAAACTCCGTGCGCCCCCCCATAACTTCACGCGTTGCCGGGAGCGCTCACGCAGCAGTAGCAGCTGTACAGGGAGCACGATCCGGTCCGGGAAACATCATCCTGGTATGACTCAATTTAGGGCCCGTTCGGCAGCAGCCGGACCAGGTTTCGTTCCTGGCCAGTTATACACCAGTTTAACGGCTCCATTCCACCCGGAACGACCGCCGGAACGGCCCGTTCCCAAAGAAACGAACGTATGCCACGGCAGAAACCGGTTGCCCAGGCGAGCGGCGTGCGTGCGTTAGCGTTACCTCCAGATCGCACAGTGATCCGTACGAGTAGTAGCTGTGACCGGAGACAGAAGAGAAACGTAACCTAACGCCCATCCTGGTATGGTTGGCACATCTAACCATGATGGACGTCGAGCACTAATGATGTACCCCGGTGCCGCTGCCGCTGCCGCTAATGATCTCTGTCTGTCGGTTGTTATAGGAATTTGGATTTTGGGCTACTGTAGCACGTTTGTTTTTATTTGGTAAATAGTGTTCAAACATGGACTAATTAGGCTCAAAACGTTCGTTTCGCAATTTCTCACCAAACTGTGCAATTAGTTTTTCTTTTCGTCTATATTTAATGCTTCATGCACGGGCCGTAAACATTCGATGTGACAGGTACTGTAGCAACTTTTTGGAAGTTGGGGTGGAACTAAACAAGGGCTAAGTGTGCTGTGTAGAGTACAGAAACTACAATCGGCCTGTTCGCTGGTTGGTTTCTGGGCTGGTTTGGGTTGGCTGGTGCTGGTTTGTTGTGAGAGAAAAATACTGTTGGCTGGCTGATTTGGGCTGGCTGAAACCAACAAGCGAACATGGTGAATTTGTACACTAGAAGTCTAAGCTTAAAAAAAAAGCTAAATGGGCGCTCTGATCTCGGTGGCGAGGCGATGTGATCGTCCTCGACAGCGAAGTGCTAGCAGCCTGTTCGGTTGACTGATTCGTATCGTTGCTAGTTCGTAAAGAAGTACTACTGGCTGGTTTGTCTGAGAGAAAAATACTATTCCGACTAGAAATTTACGATCATTTATGGACAGGCCACAGTCAAACTCTCCAAATCTAACAATCGTCAAATCATGGAGCGGCGCCTGTTCCCTGACAGCGCCCACCAGAAGACGAAAAACACAACGCTCCCGTCCCGTTTCTTCATCAGGCGGATTAAAATCAACATGGTTAAAGCGAGCCCTCAACGACAAGTGCTGTGCTGTGACTGTGACGAGGCTGGCCGGCCGGCGACAGCGACCGCCCGTGCCCCTTTGCCCGTTTGTGCAATGGGAGCTGCTGCTGCCAACTGTTGCAGAGGCTTCACGGTGGACTTACTAAAACTCCTTTGCCACGGCTCGTCCAAAACGGCTTCACCGGTAAAACCAAAGCCGGTGAAGCCAGAAAAACTGATTTTTTTGAATTCTAGTTCATTTTAACCCCGACTTACAAAAACAGTTTTACACTACAATGTCTCAATTTGCATAAAATAGATGAAGCCGAAGCCGACATAGAGCGTGCCAAAAAGACCTAAGACAGCGGCGGGGCGGTGAGTGGCGACAACTGTAGCCCAGCAGCTTATTGCTAGTTCTCTCGCTATCAAAGAGGGCTTAAGTTTGAGATGTTTGTTCCCGTGTGTGTTTATGACATGCTGTCAAAACAAAGGTTACTTGATTTAGTGGCGTGGAGGAATCTTTTGGCGCTTCGTTCGACAGAGGTACATTCTGACTAGTTTCAAGATGGTGACAGCACTTGAGCGCCTACAGTTTCTTGCTCTTTTCTTCAGCCTGAAAAGATGTCTAGGATGTCCGGTGTAATCTTGCACGGAATAGCATGGGAATTGTGGTTTTGCAACAAAGGGAAATGCGCCCCAATAACTAACTGAAAACCTCGCTAATTATTGTAAATTTGTAATTCTGGTCCTCAACCAATATCAAGTTTGCTCAAATATATACAAAAGATTACTAATATTTAGATACAGAATGAGTATGATACATTAATGATGTAATACATTTTTACAATACATCTATTTGGAAATAGAAATGTCCATACAATTTTCTATAAATTTTTAGCAAACTTAATAAAGTGTGACTTTGTCCAAACCTAATCTATACATATATATAAAAGACGTGCAGCCTGGGATCTCCGACCGCTCTCACATATCACTGTTCCGGTAACAGTCAACGCGCAATGAACAGTAACTGGTCGGGGGTACAGTAACGGGCTTCATAACCAGTCACAAAGTCGGTGAACAGTAACGGGGTTTTTTGTAACCACTAACAGGTACGGTGAACAGTACTACACCCGTTAATAAGCACTACCACCCTATACATATATTTTTTTAAACGCAATACAAACCTTTTTTCACCACTATTGCCCGCGCAAAGCGCGGGGCTCCCTGCTAGTATTACATTATCTTTGAGGCCGAGGTAGTAAGAAATTTCAGTTAATAATCCAAAAAACCCTACAAGTACAAAACATATTGGAACATCAAGAATCAAGGATGGTGGTATTCTGACAAGGGAGAAAAGGTATCATTCACACGCACTGTTCACCTACAGTTTTAAAACTTCGGTAAGGCCTTATTTAGTTTCTTTGCTGGAGTTTACTCTATATCTCATCGAATGTTTAGACATATGCATCTCCTACAACTAAAAAGAACAAAGTGTGGATATCGTTTTGGTGCGACAATTATCTTGGTTCGTCCGTCTGCCACCCCATGCGATCGATCCCACCTCCCACGCTGTCCAACGGGCGAGCGAGAAAAGAAAAGGCGCGATAGAAAAAGAAACCGCCATCCCTGCGATACCCTGTCTGCTTTGAAGCAAACAAATCGATCACCTGATGCTACATGCATGGAAGAAAACAATAATCATGCATGAAAGAAAACAATAATCATACATGGAAGGAAACATCAGTGGTGCTAAATAAAAGATGTGCATGTTATACATGGTGAGACTGGTGAACCTTCTGTAATTTCCTAAACGAATATTCCCATCATTAGTATATAGGTCCATTCCCCTGCGTTTCTTCGTGCTCCCATTAGCATATAATATGAAAGTATTGTTGTATTCATCACCACTTTCAGTTGACTACTCCCATTAGCATATACTTCCTTTACCCCAAAATATAAGTCGTTATGGTATGCGTGCAGGTCAAACTTTCTCAACTTTGACTAGGTTTGTAAAAAATACGTACAACATTTATATCTCCAAATAAGTTTATTATAAAAATATATTCAATGTTCCATGTAATGATACTAATTATGTATTATAAAAATTAATATTCTTTTATATATAATTGGTCGAAGTTAAAAAAAGTTAACTTCTCGGGAAACGAGAATGAATTCTATTTTGGAACAGGGGAGTATATAAAAGCAGCGTTGAAAATATTTTAACAATCAAGTTCGTCTCTGTCTGATTGGTAAGCTTAGACATCATAATAGCATCAAAAATTTCGACTCTCATGGACACCCTCATGGATCAGTGCAAAACATCTCAATCCTACAGCATACACAAATAATAACCTTAAAGTTATGATATTTTCAAAGGGTGGACAATAAAGACCATCTTAGACGTTCTGGCATTAGAGTATATACGTACAGACACATAGGCATGGTGGTGCAAGTGAGCAGCCAGCAGGAGTCGAGAGTCAGGAGTGTTTGGATTCTAGGACTAAACTTTAGTCCATGTCACATTGAATTTTTAGATATCAATTAGGAGGATTAAACATGAGCTAATTATAAAACTAATTACATAAGTTGTGGCTCATTCGCTTGCCAGCGCTATGTAAATGATGGTATGGAGATGTGGTGGAACTTATTCGTAGATTTGTTGGCGCACGAAAGAAATAGATATAAAAAATCTCTTACTGTCGGTATAAAAAATGATCTTAGCCGTATCACGAAAAGATCTACACAGTAGAGTTTGTGAGGCGCGACGCCACGCTCTCTGTGACTGTAAATTTCACGAACTTAGTTTTTTGATTAAATGTTACTTTAACGTCGGTCATATACTTTTACAGTATTGTTATCTTATCGTGCGATCCGTGTGTTTTTAATACAAAAGTTTAGCTGTCTCGTAGCAACGCACGGGCACAAATCTATTTGCATATATACTCGAACCTGTGTGTACATGATTATATGGAGATGCGGCGGAACTTATTCATGGATTTATTAACGCATGAAAGAAATGGACATCGTAGAATTATTTTTGTCGATATAAAATATTATCTTAGTCGTATCACGAAAAAGTCTATACAACAGAGTTTGTAAGCCTGCGACGTCGCGTTCTCCGTGACTGTGTTAATTTCACGAACTTTGCTTTTTTAATTAAATATCACTTTGACGTCGGTATTTAATTTAATAGTATTGTTATCTTATCGTGTGATCTATGTGTTTTTAGTACAAAAGATTTAGTTGTCCCGTAACAACGCACGGGCACGCTAATGGAGTATTAAATATAGATTAAAAAATAACCAATTGCACAATTTATGACTAATTTATAAGACGAATATTTTAAACCTAATTAGCACATTATTCAATGTTGTGCTACAGTAATTCATGCGCTAATAATAGATTTATTAGGCTTACTAAATTAGTCTCGTGAATTACTGACGAATTCTGTAATTTATTTTTTTTATAAGTATCAAAACAAATCTATACGACATTCTCACATGACAACAGATATGACACCCTAAAACTTTACGCCCTGAATCTAACGAAGACCTGAACAATGAAGACTGATTTTTGTCTGCGTGATTGCAGGGCATAAGCTCAGGCGTCTCCGTTGTAATGTATCTCCAGCATTTTTCAGCAAAGCTCTACCGACACTAAAGTCCAAACACCAAATGACGAACCTAGATTGGATACTATTAACAAGGTCAGCAAAAATCTGCGTAAAGAAAAACTACATTTATCTCCTAAGCTGAACGGAAGATCAAATTATATATATCGCGAACGTTCCTTTCATATTCCATCCTCCCTTAAAAGATTTCACAGCAGCAAATGCTTTCCGGGAGCAATGCCATATTGCTATGCCATGCTGCCGCGTCAAAAATATGCAGCAGGATTCCAGCCGCCAGCCCAAGCAAGAGGAAAGAGAGGCCTACAAGTCCTTAACGCCACGGTCTACGGCCACTAGCTCAGTCCAGCGCCGACGGCTTCTGCGGCGCCTGCTTGAACGCAACGGTGGGTGCGATCCGGGACCCTCTGCTGCGGTGCTCGGCGACGAGCTCGGCCGCGAACCAGTCCAGCTTCTCTGCGTTCGTCTGCTCCCCGACTCGCCTCCCCTCGAACAGCACCGATTCCACGTTCCGCTGCTTGAGCATCTCGTCCGCCGCCGCGAGTAGCGCGCGCACGTTCCCTGGGGTCGGGTCGTACTCCCCGTCCGGACCGCACGGCGGCATGCTCTCCCGTTTCGCCTGATCACGCGCCCAGTTTATTTAGCAGAGTAATAATAAGACAAGAAACAGGAATGAAATGCAAGAATTTGCTCACCTGGATGCGCAGGTAGTTGGAGGAGCGGCATTGCCCAAAGGCGCGCGCCACGGCGTGGTCGACCAGGTCGCCGGCGCCGTCGGCAGCAATACGGGCGATGGGGCGCGCCCACTCCTTAGGACCCCACCGACGCATGCGTCGGAGTTCCGCCTCGCCAGCGGCACCGGAGCCTCCGCCAGAGCAGCCGCCGATGGAGAGCACGAGGAGGTCCTCGACCCCGCGCACGAACGGGAACTCGTGCTTGTTGTGGAGCACGTGCGTGATGGCGGCGGCCGCCGGGCTGCCCATGGTGGGCCCGCCGTCTACAGCGGCGCAGGACGTGGCGCCGTCCACCGACGCCACCTCGGCGGGCTCGAAGCGGCCGGGCTCGGACCACGCGGCGCGCCCGACCTCGCAGAGGCGGAAGTCGTAGCTCTCGTTCTCCAGGGCGTCGGCGCGCGAGAACACCAGCGGCGCCGACGTCTTGAGGTCGTAGCAAGAGATGAGCACGGGCTTGATGGTGTCCCGCAGGGTGAGCTCCTCGCCGAACGCGGACTTCATGGCCGCCTCAAGCGCCGCCGTGGGCGCGGCCAGGGGCCGCTTCTTGCCGCGGCAGAACAGGGACGTGGACGAGGAGCTCGCGGGCCTGCGGAACATGCGCGGCGCGTGGTCCGCCACGAGGCGCCACGTGTCGTCGGCGTGGAACAGCGGCGCGCCGCGCGAGTGCGTGGAGAAGAGCATCGCGGCGAACACGCCCCCCGCGCCGGTGCCCGCGGCGAGGTCGAAGTAGTCGGCGACGCGGGCGTCAGGGTCCCCCGACGCGCGGTGGAGCGCGGACTCCAGGTGCGCCAGCGCGCGGCCGGCCAGCAGCGCCCGCAGGCCACCCCCGCCGCCGTCCACGCAGAGCACGCAGACCTTCCCCCGCTGCGCCGCCGCCTTACCCGGCGCCGCGGCGGACGCCTGCGGCGCCGCCGGCTTGGGCAGCCAGAGCTGGTGCGGGTCGGTGTAGCCGAACAGGAACTTGCTCTCGAGGATGGAGAATATCTCGTAGCTGAGCTTGTCCGTTTCGGCGCCCCCCGCGTCGGCCTCCTCTTGCAGCCTCTCCACCTGCATCTCCTCCGCCTCGTCCATGCCCCCACCGAGAGCGAGTGGCAACACTGTCAACCGGTTGGCGAATTATATCGCTTCCGCCGGGCAGGAAAGCGGGAAGCAGCGCTGCAGAGGACAGAATCCCGCGCGGATTCGCAACGATTGCTGCCGCCACGACCTACCCGCCTCCTTTGTCTCCCGCTCCCTTTTGAGATCACACCGAGCGCGGTCGTTTACATGCCACTCGCTCGCCTCTAGTGGCCGGCGCCTTTTTATCCTTGCGCGCGCCAGAGCACGCGAAGAAAGAAAGGAGGCGGCACGGAAAGGTGCGCGAGCGAGAGAAGGGAGAGACTGAGAGAGGCGAAAGATAGACGAAGGGGAAGCTTAAGACGGAAGAAGGCCGAGGAGGCGATGAGAAAGGCCTGAGCTAGCGAGCGGGTCGTCGTCGTCTCCTTTCTCTGTGGTCGTTCGTGTCGTGGTGCTGCGCCGTAATCGATGGAGCGGCTGCAGCCGAGCGGGCTGGCCCTGGACACCCCGCACCCGGTGCAGGGCGAGCGGAGCTTTCCGGAGCGTACGTTGGCGCCTCGAGATCCGTGAGGCGACGCGGCAGCGGTGGAACGGGTCCACGGAGCTTGGTTGGCGTCACGCCGTGGTCGTCACCTGGGCTCGTGCTGGATTAATAAGTTGCATATAAAAAACAGGCGAGGAGTGATTAATCCAAGCGGTGGGGCCCGGAAAAGCCAAAGCGGGGAAGTAATTAACATGTTGATTCCCCCACGGCCGTTCTAAAGCCTGATGAAGTGCTGCGCGCTCCGTTTCTGGGTTTCTGCAATGGACTTGACAGCAGGCAGGCGGGTGAAGTGCTGCGCGCTCCGTTTCCTCAGACTGTTACGGGTACAGCTGCGTCTTCATGTCTTCAGGTGCCACTGCAACAGCCACTCCACTGGCACGTTCCAGGCCTCCAGCTAAGCAGGGTCTGCACACGATTCACAGCAGCGTCAAGAAAGAAAGAAATACGGAGCACAGTACATGTAGTACTCGACAACATGTAATACGGTGTACGTATAGTACAGTAGGAGTATGTACTTACTTTGTTGAGTATAGAAATCGTAAAACGGCGAGTATTTGATGGTCTACAGGACTAGGTCCACCTGGCTGCTCCTTGCAGCGTGGACATGAGCTGAGATGGACCCAAACCGCCGCTGCCGCTCATGTACGGACGGTCCACGGCCCAAACCCCCCCTAAAGCCCAACCTCCAGCGAGCGTAGGGGGAGAGCTGGACGGCGTGCCGCCGGAATGGAGTTGCCCGCCCGGCAGAACCACCAAAACCCACACAGCCGTTTCCTTGGAGAGGAAGCGGAAAACTTTCCTTCCCCTCCCCATCCGGCCATCCCCGTCTCACTGCTATGCGGGCCTGCGCCCTCTACCGGACGATGCCCGTTGGGCGGGCTGAGCTGCCACCACGCTTGCCGCTGCGCCGCCTGTCGTTCCTTTCCCACCCTGCTCCTGCTGTGGACCGGGTGAAGAGGAGCAAGTCAATGGCTCAAGGCACAAGTCCGTGTGGTCGCTCCGTCGCCATCTACACGACCGAATCGGCTCTGCGAGACCGGGACGCGGACTTGCGTGCTGCCTGCCTGCCAGCCATGAGGCACCGCGCGCCTGTCTGAGCGGCATGGCGAGGCGAGGCTCACGTGTGCCGCGGACATTGGGAACGGAACAAGAGAGAACTCACGGGTGCGGCCGTGCAGAACGGCAGGTCGAGCGGGGCCCGTTGTTTTAGCTACTGCCGTAAGCTGCCTCTGCTCAAGGGGAAATGGTCAATGTGCAGCCAGATGGATAGACACCGATCAACGATGGCCTGCGGGGTGCAAGCGCAACTCTACTCGTAATGTGCTTTGTTCGTTTGGCATAAGCCAACTAAAAGTACTGTTGACTGATTTATTATTATAGAAAAATATTATTTATTAGCTAAAAAATACGGTTTATAAGCTAAACGAAACATGGCGATATGTACTGCTGTAAACACTTGGCAGTAGTTGGTTGGCTTGGCACTGACGAGAAGGGCACCGGAGGTTGGAACTGGCCAATGGCCTTCTACGAGCTGAAGTCAGAGTTCCGTCTAGGCAAACGAATAGCTTGCCTGCTGATCTGATTCTGCAACTTTCTCTTGACAGAGTCTAGCTCGATTATTTAATTTGCACGACCTACATTACAAAATACTCACATCACTGACAGGATCTGATTGTGTTTGTATTATCTTGTTCCTGAATAAATAGATTTCTAGAGTTGTCTTTAGTCAAACTTGTTAAACTTTGACCGAATTTTTTGAAAAAAAACATTAAGACTTATGGTATCAAATTAGTATCATTAGATGTTATTGCTCTTTTCTACAAAAGTTTGACTATCACGGATTCTAGGAATTGATTTATTTAGGGAACGGAGGGAGTATTGTATATACGTTGCTTAATCCAAGGCTAACCTGCTAGTTATATCCTTGGACAGGTTGACGGCGACAAGCAGGACGTACATTATCCTCCGTTTCGCAACCTTAAGAGATGCTCGTGTCACCCAACGCTCAACGAAACAGACCGCTCCATCTTTCTATATGAAACCTGCGCCCAAACCGCGGCCAGACAGCGTGCCACGTCACCGGCTTTTTGCGGCCGTTCGATCGGGCGCGCGGACGGCCCAGATCGGGCGATCCGCGGTTATTTTACGAGAAACCCCTTCAACGTTTCGGAAATCAACCCGCGCTCCAGAAGCCCTCTCAGAATATTTTGCAAAAAACGCCTCAAATTATTTGGAAATCAACCCCGCATCCCTCTTCCCTCTCCTGTCTGTAACCCTATCGTGCAAACTCCCACAGCCCCGCAGCCGCCTCTCTCCCGCAGCCCTATCGCGTGCGCCGCCGTCTCTCCCGCCCTCGACTCTCCAGCAGCCAGTGTAGCGATTCGCGAGCAAGACGCAGGTAAGAGATGCTCCTTGCACTGATTCGTTTTGCCCGACATTGGGTTGGGTTGGCGTACTTTGTTTCTCATGGCGCTGATTTGGTTAGGTCAGGAGGTGAGGATGGTGTAGACGACGCAGGAGGAGGCTGCGTCGGCGTAGGGCGCAGGAGGAGGCGGAGGGCAGCCGCAGCGGCTTCGTCGTCGGCGGGCCGAGTTGGGACCTCGGGCTGGAGATCCAAGTCCCCTTCGAGCAAAGACCCTAGGCTCCTTCTTCCTCCGGCTCGGCGGCCTGTGCCTGGTGATATTCACTGTACCCGCAGCTCCAATTGCAGCTGCAAACTTCAATCCCGGAAAGGTGCGCCAAAATATCCCATCTTAAACTCTCTGATAAAACGTAAAACTGTAGTTCAGTATGGGTAAATGAAACTCCAGACCTGAATCAGAGAATACACGCAGTTGATTTCTTATGTCTGAATGTGTTTGAGTTAAAGATGGAAAATGCTGCTTAATTTGTTTGCAACTCTATGGGTTTTGAGTTGTAAAATTCAACTCAGCATGCTTGATTTTGCATTGGCAGAAATATTAGTGGACAATTGATACATAGATCATCTGATATGCTTTGTGAATGACTAGCTATGCACGAGATTACCTATTCATGTTGGGGTTTAATATGTTCTTCATCCATTCCTGTCTTAGTATATATCATACTATTCTCAATTACGACAATTGAAGCATCCCATTTAACTTAGTATGTGTTCTATCATACTATTCCTGTCTTAGATCCACGACTGCTCCTCAGTGCGGAGCCTGTTCATCCAAAACTATGAGGCAGCGCTATCATATGGACATGCTATAACTCAAAATCATTAGATAGTTCAGAATTCAGAGCATTACACAAAAGATGACATCCTCGCCGTTCTCTCATGTGTAGTTTCAGTTTTGATGTACTGCCTTTCCTACTGCTTTCTTAGTCTGAAAATACTTGCTCTGCTAATTGCAAGTCAAGTTTGTTAATTACTGTACAAACACGACATTATTTGTCTCACAGGAATAATACATCATCTTTTGGGGCTGCTAGTACAATGTTGAAGTGCATTGGGAATCTTGTGAATCTTGTAAGGCCATTCGACGTTCTTAGCATGATCTTTCAGTGCCTCACATTCTAATTAATGCTAGGAAACGGTACTGTTGCATTGCTTTTTTTACCAGCAAACTAATACTAGATTTTATAAACATTGATTCTTTCAACAATACCTTGTTTCTATTTTAATTTTGTATCTGAAATCAGTCGTATAATGTATGACCTATGTCAGTTATTTGGTGCTTCAGTCCCGTTCAAGTGCCTTATTCAACTCTAAGAATTAGTAGTACAGATTTTTCACACCTCACAACAACGTATATATGTGCATGCAAATTTAGGTAGTATAACACAGTTGGATCGAGCAAGGCACAGAATGATATTTTGAGAAAATATTTGAACTCCTGATAGTGCTACTGCTGTAAATATTAATCATGACTCCACGACAACTTAGCTCAACTTCAAAATCCTTATATATTACTAATGTGGGTGATCTCGTAGCTCAACCTTTTGCACTAATAATGGTATAAAAAAACTACACCGGCGAACTCCAAAGAGGCGCGGCAAAGCCGCGCTGAGTTTTCTAGTTTTACCCATTTTCGGTGCCATGTTTAGACACGTATCAGGGCAGGACAGGTTGACATGGAGTTTTCTTGAGACAGGGTCAGTATCATTACTACTTTGGACACGCGGTTGCTGGAATAATCCCACCGCGTCCTGCTGAAAATACTTCCCACGAATGCACCACGCGCTCCTGTAGTTGGAGCACTTTGTTTGGTTGGGCCTGGCCGACGTGTTGGCTCGCGCACGAACGAGCGCAATACTGTACGCAAATAAAGCGGCCCAGTTCCTTTTTTTTTGTTTTGGAGGTGTTGATCGATTAGATTATCCGATTAGGCGATTAGGTTAGATGTCAAGTTGGGCAGATACCTTTCTTCCCTACAGCTGCGTAGCTGCCCATGCGGCCATGCCTTCCACGAACAGTGCCAATTGGGAGGTCCAGATTTTCAGGCGGGAGAGGAATGTGAATAGTGCGCTCAGCTTGGGCCTGTTCGCTTCTCTTATGATCCGTCTTTTTTAGCTTGTTTTTTTAGTTGAAATATTGCTTTCTCTCGTAACAAATTGGTCGGAATAGTATTTCAGCTTATTTTTTTTAAGCGAACGGGCCTTGCTCTGCGTTGCAGGTTTTGTAGGACATGCATAACTCCCTAGTCGACATGACACTGATGCGATTGGTTGCATCTCAGTCAGATTAACCTACTACAGAAACTGATGAAAGGCAGGTCTAGAGTAGTACTAGTAGTTTAATTGGTTCTCTTGCTTCTTCCCATGTATAGTCTTTGCTCGGCTAGGACGTGAGAAGGAATAGCGGTTTACAAGACAATGTCTCGGAGCTTATTATGCTGGCAACCAGGGAAATTGCTTGCTATCACAGGAGAGCTAATCCAGTATTCGTATGCTAACTGCCAAGTCCGACAAGACTAGGCTTACTACTCTTGCTAGCACGGTTGGGCACGCTTGCCTGGGAACCAAACTGCCTCACCGACTCGCCGTTGCGAGGAGAATGACGAGGGCCCAGAAAGCGGAGGAAGAAAGAGGGCTGATTAGTTGAGACCGGCGGGGGCGGCGGGGTATTTTCGTGATTTCGCAGATAACAGCAAGGTGGAGGGAGGCTTTGGGAAGCCAAGTGTAGGGAGGATCCGTGATTTGCCTGTGATCATCGCTGATGAGATTAATCTATCAAAAAATTGTAAATTAATCCCTGATGTGGTTAATTAAAGAGGTAGGCATTAACCATGATCCTCCAGACCCCCACCATGCACAGAATAATGACCAGGGAAAGAGGCACTGGCAAAGCCGCACAGCACAGGCCACCTAATAATAATAGTGAATCAATGGGTGGTTTTTGGGTTATGGCTAATGCCTTGCTTGCACTTAATTAATCGCTACCCTTTTCTTTTCTTTTCTCCCCATGCTACTTTCCGGTCACAGTACACCGGACTTGCTTGAAGGAACTGCAGCGTCGACGCGCTTCGCTTTCGGCTGGTCCGTCGTGGCTTGGCTCCTGCGCCCACGCCATGGCCGTCGCTGTTGCTGTTGCCGCCGGAGGACTGCTTGTGTAGCTGCGCTGTCCACCCATGGCAAGGGTTTCGGGAACACTGATTCCACTAGCATAATAATTTAGGAGAGCTGGTAGATTCGTGTGTGCACAAGTAGCAAAAGAATTGTCGGCTACTTGTGCACACGGACATAGCCCGTGTTTAGTTTAAAAAAAGTTCAAAAAAAAATGCTATAATACCCATCACATCGAATCTTACGATACGTACATGAAGCATTAAATGTAGACGAAAAAAACTAATTGCACAGTTTGGTTGGAAATCGCGAGACGAACGTTTTGAGCCTAATTAGTCCATGATTGAACACTAATTGCTAAATAAAAACGAAAGTGCTTCAGTAGCCAAATTCTAACTTTTCAACCAACTAAACACGCTGTATTTCTCATCACGGTATGTAGAACTGTTTAGTGCCTAATGAATTGTCAGCCGTCACGGATCATCACGCACCCTGTTCGTTTAGGTTTGCTTGACTTATAAGTCATATTTTTTCAGTTAACGAGAGTATTTTTCTCTCACATCAAATCAGTCAACAGTACTTACCTTCAGTCATACCTCGTCAGTCAAACAAGGCCCAACGATCAGGGCGTTTATTGGCGAGCCATCGACAAACGCGACCTCATGATGCCATCAGTCGCCCGTGTCTCTCTTCTCTCATGTGTTCGTTCGACATATGTATCCTTCACTTTCCGGGAGATCTAACTATTTGCCACTCTTACGGTGGCTGCCTCTCCGTTTGCCAACTTTATCGTGCCAATTACAAAATTGCCCAAGAAAACAGTAACCAGACTAATATTTTGCCATTTTCGCTGACGTGTCATGCCAGATCAGTGCGCCAGCGTGGAAGTTAACGCCTCCGTCTCCGCTGACCAACGGCGCCCGCAACTGTTCGTCAGCTCCGAGGCCTGCGCGCTGCTAAAAGGGCCTCGCCGTCCGTCGTGGTGGTGGTGGTGTGCGTGGGCGGGGACTCAGTCGCTGCGCCGCCACAATGCCGCAGTACCAGGAGCTGCCCTGCGGCGGGCAAGTGCTCGACATCGACACGGCGCTCAAGGATGGCATCCTCGGGGGCGCGCTGGAGCCCATGGATGCCGCGGCGGGGGACGCCGGCAAGCAGCCTGTGGAGCTCCGCAAGATGATGGACGAGCTGGACGCGGCTGGGGACGGCGGCAGCGACGAGGCGGTGCCGGCGGTCTTCATCTGCCCGATCTCGCTCGAGCCCATGGTGGATCCGGTGACGCTCTGCACGGGGTAGACGTACGAGCAGGCCAACATCTCGCGGTGGCTCGCCCTGGGCCACCGGACGTGCCCGACCACGATGCAGGAGCTCTGGGACGACGCGCTCAGCCCCAACGCTACTCTCCGACAGCTCATCGCCGCCTGGTTCTCCCGCCGGTACACTCGGTTCAAGAAGCGCTCCGCGGACTTTCACGGCCGCGCCGCCGACCTCGTCCACAGCCTCCGGGGCACGGCTGTGCCCAGGTGGCAGCCCCTCAAGGGCCAGGCCCGCGCTGCGGGAGCTGCGCACCCTCGCCACCACCCACCAGTCCGTCACCAAGGCCATCGCCGAGGCCGGCGGCGTGGCCCTGTTGACGTCGCTGCTCGGCCCCTTCACGTCCCACGCCGTGGGGACCGAGGCGGTCGCCATTCTTGTCAGCGGGGTGCCGCTTGATGCTGACGCCAAGGCCGCACTCATGCAGCCGGCGAAGGTGTCTCTCGTGGTCGACATGCTCAACGAGGGCGCGGCGAACACCAAGATCAACTGCGTCCGCCTCATCCGCATCCTCATGGATGAGAGGGGTTTCCGGCCGGAGACGGTGGCGAGCCTGAGCCTCTTGGTTGGTGTCATGCGCGTCATCCGGGACAAGCGGCATCCGGACGGTGTCATCGCGGGGCTCGAGCTGTTGAATTCGATCTGTGCGGTGCATAGGCCAGCGAGGAGTATGATTGTTAGCATCGGTGCGGTGCCGCAGCTGGTTGAATTGTTGCCGGAGCTAGCAACGGAGTGTGTCGAGCCGGCCCTGGACATCTTGGATGCCCTTTCTGCAGTTCCAGAGGGGAGGATGGCTCTTAAGGATTGTCCGCGGACGATACCCAATGCTGTCCGCTTGCTGATGAGAGTTTCAGAGGCATGCACGCGATGGGCGCTGTCGATGCTGTGGACGGTGCGCCGGATGGCTCCTGAAGAGTGTGCACCTGCTGCTGTGGAGGCGGGGTTGGCCGCGAAGCTTCTACTTGTCATCCAGAGTGGTTGTGCACCGGAGCTGAAGCAGAAAGCGTCGGAGCTGCTCAAGCTGTGCCGCCTCAACTACACTGACACCCTCTTCATCTCCAAGTGCAAACTCACAAGGACAATTCAGTGAGGAGATGGAAATGATGCTGCTCTGATGTCATTTGATTCGATGATGCGTGGTTTGTCGATTGACCTTGCTGAGTTCAGAGTTCCAAGGAAATGGCCATCCATTAGCTGGACGAGGGGAGCTGACGAACAGTTGCGGGTGCAGTTGGTTAGCGGAGACGGAGGCGTTAACTTCCACGCTGGCGCGCTGATCTGGCATGACACGTCAGTGAAAATGGCAAAATATTAGGCTGGTTACTGTTTTCTCGGGCAATTTTGTAATTGGCACGATAAAGTTGGCAAACGGAGAGACAGCCACCGTAAGAGTGGCAAATAGTTAGATCTCCCTCACTTTCCGGCCTTTTGCATACACCAGCTGGTAACAGAGGTGCTGCAGAATCACGATCGTCAGTGTTTGCAGGGCCGTTGACGAGATGAACAGTGGCCGTATCTTCCACTTCCACGCAGCACTGTGATGACTGACGAGTCATCCATGGCCAGTATGATTGAGATCAACGCGTCCATGACGGAGCTATAGCTAGCAGCTAAGGTGGTCCATCGTGGCCCATTTCGTTTGGACGTGTTTGGCTTATAAGTCATACCAACAATGCTTTTAGTCATAACTTATCAGTCAAACAAGCTCAAATGAATAGGGCGTATCCGATCTCCGGTTCTTTCAGCCATGGCATATCCGATCTCCTGTTCTTACGTCGCCCCGTCCATCGGTAGGCCGTACATCGTATTCCGTGTACACACAAGTGGCACAGATGGTCCTGGGCCCCGTTTAGATGCTGAAAAAATTTCGACCCGATGAATAGTACCACTTTCGTCTTATTTGATAAATATTGTCCAATCGTGGACCAACTAGGCTCAAAAGATTCATCTCGTGATTTCCAACTAAACTGTGTAATTAGTTATTTTTTTTACCTACATTTAATACTCCATGCAAGCGGCTAAAAATTGATGTGATGGAGAGAGAGTGAAAAAACTTGGAATTTTAGTGGCATCTAAACAAGGCCCTGATTTGCTTTACTATTTCATAAAGAACTAACAGCCTGCAATACCTCATGATTGTTTAATTATGCAGTGTAAACGTATCACTCGTGTATTTAAATTTAAGATTGGAGATAACCAGAGTTTATGTGATGGGACTCCAGTGATGCTAGTATATAAGAAAACACTCTTTGGTCGAGAGGGGAGGTGTATATGGTACAGACTAGAGACAGAGGTCCACTACTCAGTACTCACCCGCACGTACACGTACACACGTCCATTTCAAACTCCAATCAAGGCCGGACGGAGTTCGGTGTGACCTAACATACGTATAGTACATGGCAACCTCGCATAACCAAAGAATGAGTGTCCGGGAATATAATAATGCATGATTAAGTGGATGATACCAACAAGGGATATGATAAATTAATGGCAACGATAGCAGCTGAATGTCTGCTGCATACCATGACGAGAGCTATCAGCTGGGTGCGAGAGAGGTGTGAAGTAGTTAGAGTGTAGAGTGCTGATGGTTTCAGGTCTCTGTGTTTCCTGCTGCGGTAGAGAAATCGACGTGTAAACTTGCTGATCTAGAGCAAGCTGCGTTCCCCTCGGCTAAATCGCTGTGTCGAAAAGCTATAAAACTTGCATGTCCTGGAATTGGAACAAAAGCTGAGAGCAGAAATGAACATCTCGATGATAAATCGAGCAATGCAACGCAGCACATATACACATGAATACATGATACACGTTGGGTGGTGGTCGTACTGTCGTAGTCGAGATCAACTCACAAAGGAAATTCAGGGCAAGTACTTTTTGAATAGCCGACAAGATGATAGTCACTGAAAAAGCTAGACACGTTCCTTAAGATATTTAGCAGTTAGTGTCACACGTCCGTTTGCAGCAGCAGCAGCACCGACGATGGACAAGAAGGAAGCAGAGACAAACCACAAGGGTCCCGCCGCCAAGATGCCAGCTTTACCGTTTACCCCTTCCCCAATCCCCGGTTAGCGACAAGTAATCTATCTATTCATAAAATAGCCATGTGGGCATGTGGCCACGCCCTAAACTGATCGGCGGACGGTGGAAACGTCAAAGGTGCTCACTGCTCAGTTAGTCAGTGGTTAGTGCGATGACAAAAGAACGGTTTCCTGAATTCACGCGTGCGTAAACTAATGGATGGATGTATTTGTATACAGAGTGAAAGTGGAGAGAACAATGCGAAGAAAATCACCGCGTCCACGGAGTGACGGAGATGTGGTTCGGTTTTCAGTTGTGGAGTCAGAACAAATTAAAAAAAATACGCGTTTGCCTGGTTCATGTATAGAATTTTTTACTGCGATGATACATACTCACAGCCCGTACTCTCTGCAAAGCCTCACCCTATCGGTTTTGCAACTTTGCAAGCATCGAAATTTGGTGCAGGTACAGGCCAAAACCTGCGAGTGACTGTGCTGGTTAGTAGGAGGCACGGTTTCATTGGGCTGTAGTAGGATAAGTCTTAGATCTTTCGAGGACCTGCTGTTGACACGTACTCCTACCAAACTACAAGTACTAGTGTCTGATGATAGGGAAGAGGGTAGTAGTACCATTCAATCATGTCAGGTCCGGGGTCTCTGCTTGATGTTGATGACAGGGAAGAAGGAATAGAGAGATTGGGGAGAGCGACGCCGCTCGTAAACCGTGGATCCCGCGATGCAATCAGATCAAGCCCAAAACTGGCCCTTTGATATGGGACTCAACCGACCAGGCCCAAGAGCGCGAACATGGGCCAAGGGCCACCACCCCGGTCCTCTCTCTTCTCCTCGGTATTGACACCATCCGCTCGGGGTATGTTTACACCAAAATTTAAAAGAAGAATTGCAGGAACTCAGAAGCTCTCAAGATCATGTCATCAAGGAATCGATTGCGTGAAGGTTGGCATCAGCTGATTCGAATGCAACACTGTAATCGGCTTTCTTCAGATAGCGCCAGCAGATAACGATAAAAGCTACGATCGACGTCGGGAAAAACATGTTGGACTCTAAAAAAGGGAAAGATTAGGGTTCAAGTTATTTTAAATTAGGAATATTTTCTCTTAGATCAAAATTATGATGAGTCATGCTTAGGTAGGATTCATGCGTAGATTTCAGGTATAAATATTGAACCCTGGCTATTGTAAAGGACACGCAATCAATCAAATACAAGTTACTTACTTTTTTCGGCTTCGGCCACCCCTTAGGAGTAGGAGTAGAGTAGATCTCGACGAGTTCTTCAGCGAACAGGGCTGCATCGGTCCGTCCGACCTCCGGCTTGTCTCTAAGTACCGTTATGGCTTACACTTCTGTTCGTACGGCTGCATCGATCCGGTCGACCTCCACTGTGACTCTGGTATAAGCTAGTTATCGACTCTTGTTTAATTCAAGTACGGCTGCATCGATCCGGTTGACCTCCACTGCTCGAACTAGATTAAGATCAAGTTATCGGCTCTATCTAAGGGTGGCGTCCTTCGGATAGATTCATTAAGTTACCGATATTGCTTATTGCTTTCATTATTTATTTAATTACAGCAATATCACTTCGTTCGATTGGGATTGATCTAGATCGGCCTTATATCTTGTTTAACCCATCGTTTGCTAATCTAAACTGATCTAATCTGCATTTTAAACGACGAGTTATGTTTTATCGGCTGTTTTATGTCAATCTTGATCGTGCATAGTGTACGGTTAAGGCATGTCTGGTCTTGAATAGATCTACTGGCTAACGAAAACCGTTCCGTGGCCCGTTATCATGGCCTGTGTGATTCTGTCTCACACTCCACTATTAGCACCGTGGAGTGGGGATCATTATTTTATAGATATATTTCTGATAGGGCATGACCTTAACTGTGCGCTATGCCTGAATCGGCTGTTTTAGCCTATATCGAGTGCTTTCATATATGCAGTTCGCGTCACGAGACCGTTGAAGTAAAGATAGGTTGAAAGATGTGTTAGCCCCATGATCTTATTATTGTATTACGACCTGCATGATTCTGCCTCATGTCCCACTGATATTAGTAATAAGTTAGGGTCGTCGAATTTATCGTTGTTTCTACGGCATGCATGATTCTGCCTCATGCCCCACTGGTCATGACGATAGATAAGATCTAATATGTTCATTAGATTTATCTTTATTAAATGGTTAAATGATGATGAACTGCTTCTTTTATATAAAAGGGGATTCGATTACTTATAGTCATTGGCTTAGCATAAACTGATTATTGTTGGCATCCTATTGCCATTGGCTAATATTTGTTTGAATAACGATATTCATCCTGAGTGATAATTGATTTTCCTTCCATAACCCCATGAGCTTTAACTGATTTATTCTTATGAGTATGTTGGAATCGACTATTTAGTCAATTTTCTTCCACGTCGGCTCTCAGAGCGGCACATTCAGGACTGTCTGGCAACACCGGCATGTTCCGCCTTAAACTACTGATTAGCTTTCTCTCCTTGTCAATTGCAGGGTCAAATTGACTGGCACGTCTCGGGAGGAGTACGCAGGGTCGACCTTCCTGCGTTTAAGCCAGGTGGATCTACAGCTCCATCGAGCAGACCCTTCCGGCTTGCTCATGTGCCCTCGGCACGGGACGAAATTTCGTGCCGACACACGTTATGGCATGCTCGATGGGACCCCACAATCGTCATGGTGGTTTACAACAACAACGACATCCTTATGTTACATTACAAAGACCTACCTGATGCAGATAAAGGTTTCATCAGCAAAGCTATAGAAGAATTTTAGAACAAGTGTTTGTGGTCCTACACCAAAACATGTGACAATATAATTGTTCAAAAATATCCACTGCTAAGAGTTCTATTGCACGGATAGACAGATGCAGATGAAGCTGAAGACAGGCGTTTCTTCACGGGAGCTGTAAACAAATATGTTCGTGATACCATATCAAGCCATAATGAAGCTTTCTTGGACACATTCCACAACGCCGTGAAAGAGATGTTTCATAGGTTTCCAGTTGGTCAGGTTGGGCCGGCTTATTATAACATTCCACATCCGTCGACCTAAGGGACTAATCAAGTCGATACCAGCCATCAAGAAATAGCACCAGTTGGTAATGATGATGTCCAGACAGTTTAGAGTTCATCTGAACAAGCTCAAGATACTACTATGAATCAGATACAGTATAATCCTAGATCGTCAGTGCAGCATGTGCAGCAGCCGGTGGGGCAAAGTCAGAACCAGGTGATTAATTTTGGCACATCGGGCCACATACCATTGTCGGCTCAAAAAATAGCACCATCAATTCAAAGGATCTGTAGAGATATAGATTCTCATATCTATAATCGAAGACTTTAAGCAGCAAACCAGCAAATGACCCAGCAGATAGATATTTCATAAGGGTATCATTGTGGCATAGATTATAACACCCTTCACATGATTCCAAATCTAGGGTATCAAGGCACACATGATTTCAATCCACAAATGGGTCAACAGGTGCAGAGAAATCCAAATTCACCTGCTGACGAGTTGTTGCTAAAGGTGATCGAGATGATAAAGAATCAGTTCGGTCTAAAGCCAAAAGGGCTGACCTTTTCATACAAACGCCCATATCTAGAATGGTATGATTTGGTCGCTCTTCCTGCAAATTACATGCTTCCAGAGTTTGCTAAGTTCACTGGCCAAGACAGCACAAGCACAATAGAACATGTCAGTCGGTATCTTACACAATTAGGCGAGGCATCAGTTGAGAAAGCCCATCGAGTTTGTTTCTTCTCCTTGTCCCTGTCAGGGCTAGCCTTCACTTGGTTTTCATCACTGTCAATCAACTTCATTGCCAATTAGGCTGATCTGGAAAAGAAATTTCATACATATTTTTATACCGAGACTAGAGAAAAGAAGATTACCGATTTAACAACTATAAGATAGAAAACTAATGAATCAGGCACTGAGTTTCTTCAGAGGTTCCGAGAGACTAGAAATTTGTGCTTCTCATTGAACTTGGCTGATGATCAGCTAGCTACTTTGGTTGTTCAAGAAATTCTGCCAACATAGAAAGAAAAGTTGTTGGGACAAGAATTTGACAACTTGGGTCAATTGGCTCAATGAGTGACAGCGCTCAATAGCCAATTCTAGAGTATGCGCAGAGATACCTGATTCCAGAAGAGTACCACAATGGTCGAAGCTTATAATCCATACTCAGTCGATGACGGCTATGAAGATGAAGAAGAAGAAGAGGTTGCTACGGCTGAATGAAACTAGGGCAAAAGGACAGTAATGGTGCCAAATCCTTGGGGAAGAGGAGTCGAGCAGAGTTATGACTTTGATGTCATAAAATTAGACAAGCTCTTCGATTTCTTGCTTGAGAAGGGACATATCAAGTTGACCGATAATCATGTTGTGTTGCCCCTAATCAGTTGAAGAATAAGAAGTTTTACAAGTTCCATAATGCTACTTCTTGTTCCACTAATGAATGCAGAATTTTTCGGTAGCATATACAGAGAGCTATTCAGCAAGGAAGACTCAAATTTGATACACCTCAGAAAATGAAAGTTGATGATAATTCTTTCCCAGAAGATCAAAATATGGTTGATGCTAGGCTGCTCAAAGGAAAGACTAAGGTCCTGACATCAACCAAATCGAGAGAAACTAGAACAGTCGATCCCGAGAGGCAAATATCGGCTGACGAATACAGAGAAATTAGGAGACGTCGCGACAAGCAAAAGAGCCGATATGAGCAGGGAGAAAAGTCAAAAGAAGGGGCAATAAAGCCATGGGTTACATCTCAAATTCTGTTGAATAAATGGCAGCGGCAGAAGGAAAAGGATTATCAGCGTTGGTTAGAAGAACAAGAATACCAGCGTCAATAGGAAAAAGAGAGGTATGAAAGAAAGCAAGCTTAATCGCATTGGAATTGTCCTTTCTTCAGACATTGCTAGAACGAAGGTTTGAAGTTGTCTACCAGGAATAACTGTCCAGAGTGCAGCGATCAATATTGGGAGTTTAGGCAATCTCAAGCCAACCGCCGGTCTATCCATGCTCGAGATGCATATCATAATAACATGGATTGACGCTTAAAAAATGAAAGTGTCCATAATCGGCTTAGAAAAAGAGTTGTTGATCAAGACTGGGCTGATTATAAGGGAGAAGGCAACGAGAGAGAATATGTTTGGCAAGAAGGCCAATGGTGTCCAGGAGGTTTGACAAGAAGCCAGAAGAGAAGGGTGCAATGCCTAAGGAATAGAGAGTTGGAACAGGCTCATGCACCCGATAAACCTCAAGTATGGCGTGTTAAGCAAACAACCGATAGAAAGCAACCATCGGCTAATATTCAAATGACTTTTCTGTTGTCATCAGAGTTTAGAGCTTCGACAGATCAAGAAGTTTATTTGGATTTTGATGAATCGAAGTGTGAGGAGATAGTTGCCAAGTTGACGGTTATACAACAAGCAATATTTGATAAACCAGTTAAGCATCGGCACTTAAAGGCTTTATATGTAAAATGTTTGGTTGATGGGAAGCCGATGAACAAGATGTTGGTGGACGGAGGTGCTTCTGTCAATCTATTGTCTTACACCACTTTTCGTAAGTTTGACAAGGGACTAGGAGATCTGATTGAGACTGACATGATGCTTAAGGACTTTGGGGGTAATGCGTCTAAGACCCGAGGGGCAATGAACATTGAACGAACAATCAGGAGTAAGACTTTGCTTACCATGTTCTTCATCATCGATGGAAAAGGGTCATACAGTTTACTCCTTGGTTGTGATTGGATTCATGCGAACTGTTGTGTACCATCGACCATGCATCCGTGTTTGATTCAATGGCATGGGGATGATGTCGAGCTGGTTCACGCTGATGAGTCTGTGAGCATCGCTACAGTCGATCCAGTCTTTTGGGAACTAGGAGACTTTGAATGCTTTTCTGGCAAGTTATGGGAAGGAGGCTTCATTAGAATCAACGATGAAAGCTAATAGTCGATCCAAGCAGTCGGTTTTGAAAATTTGTCTTAATGAATAATCCAATAGATGGTACAGATGGCAAACTAGGACATGGTTTCATGTCGGTCGATGAATTAGAAGAAGTAGATATTGGTTCTGGAGATAGACCTAGGCCGACGTATGTAAGTGCCAAGTTGGATCCTGAGTACAAACAAGAGTTAGTTGATTTGATTTGTTAAAGGAATTTAAAGATTGTTTTGCTTGGGAGTACTATGAGAAGCCTGGTCTAGACCGGTCAATTGTCGAACATCGGTTGCCAATCAAACCTGGATATCAGTCATTTAAATAGGCTCCAAGGAGATTCAACCCGAACGTGCTTGATGATATCAAAAAGGAGACTGAAAGGTTACTGGAAGCAAAGTTTATCCGACCGTGCCAATATGCAGAGTGGATATCGAATGTTGTCCCTATGTATAAGAAGAATGAAAAACTAAGAGTTTGCATCGATTTCAGGGATCTAAACAAAGCCACACCCATGGATGGTTCTCCGATGCCAATAGCTGATATGTTAGTAGATGCAACAGCCGGGCATAAGGTTATTAGCTTCATGGATGGCAATGCAGGGTATAACCAAATTTTCATGGCTGAGAAAGACATAGCAAAGACCGCTTTTCAGGTGCCCCGATGCAATCGGTTTATTCGAGTGGGTTGTGACTACCTTTGGTCTGAAGAATGCCGGTGCAACTTATCAAAGGGCGATGAATTATATTTTTCATAAGTTGATCGGTAGGATTATTGAAATCTACACTGATGATGTGATAATAAAATCCAAAGGGTACAAAGAGCATCTAGCTAATTTGCGTGAGACTCTGGAATGCATAAGAAAACATGGTCTAAAGACGAATCCTAATAAGTGTGCTTTTAGAGTGTCAGCTGCACAATTCTTAGGTTTTACGGTCCACGGGAGAGGAATCGAAGTTGATCAAAAAAGCATAAAAGCAATTGATGAGATAGTTCCCCCGACTACTAAAACAGAGTTACAATCTCTGCTTGGTAAGATTAATTTCATTAGAAGATTTATTTCGAATTTGTCGGAAAGAATTCTGCCATTTTCTCCCTTGTTGAAGTTGAAAAATGATCAAGAATTCAAATGGGGTGACGTATAATAAAAGGTGTTTGAAGAAATAAAAGAATATATGAAATGTCCACCTATGCTAGTCCCTCCTTAGTAAGGTAAGCCTTTTAAGTTGTACATATCGGCTGATGACAATATAATTGGATCGGCCTTGATGCAAGAGTTTGAAGGAAAAGAGCAAGTTGTTTTCTATCTGAGTAGAAGGCTCCTGGATCTAGAGACAAGATATTCTCCCACCAAAAAATTATGCTTATGCTTATTTTTCTCTTGTACTAAGTTACGACACTACTTATTATCGGTCGAATGTACGGTTGTTTCCAAGGCTAATGTGATTAAGCACATGTTATCAATGCCAATACTAAATGGGAGAGTGGGAAAGTGGATTCTCGCGTTATCGGAATTTGACTTGAAGTACAAATCAGCTAAAGCAGTCAAAGGACAAATAATGACGATTTTGTCACCCAGCATCATAAGCCAAGCATTGATTATATAGAGCTAATGCCTTGGACGTTATTCTTTGATGGATAATCATACAAGCAAGGTGGTGGCATTGGTATCGTTATTATTTCACCTCGGGGGGCAGGTTTTGAGTTTGCTCTTCCAACTGAACCAATGATTACCAATAACCAAGCAGAATATGAAGCTATTCTTAAGGGACTTTAACTTCTTCACGAAGTAAAGGCCGAAGCAATTAAAGTATTTGGAGATTCACAGTTAATTATTAATCAGTTGATTGGCCTATATGAGTGCAAATAAGATACTTTGAAAGGATACTATGATGAGTGCCAAAAGTCGCTCAAAGAATTTCTTCATGTCTCTTTCCAACATATTTCGAGAGCACAAAACCAAGAGGCTAATCCTCTAGCTCAAAGTGCGTCAGGATATCGGGTGTTTTGAGAAGTCTTGAGTAGTGAAACCTCGAATGATGATTGGAGAGTTGAAATAGCCGATTACCTTAGAAACCCATCACAGAAAGTTGCCAGAAAGCTAAGATATAAATTGACTAAGTATGTTTTATTAGATGATCAGCTATTTTATAAAACAGCCGATGGAGTATTTTTCAAATGCCTAAATCGAGAGGAAGCTAAGGTGTTGATGGGCGAGGTGCAAGAAGGGATATGTGGAGCTGATCAATCAGCTTATAAGATGAAGTGGATTATTCATAGAACTGGATACTTCTGGCCAACAATATTAGAAGATTGTTTTGAATATTACAAGGGGTGCCAGGACTGTCAACGTTTTGGTAATGTCCAGAAATCACCTGCATCGACCATGAATCCAATAATCAAGCCATGCCCGTTTCGAGGTTGGGGAATTGATTTAATTGGCCAGATTTTTCTGCCCTCAAGCAAAGGACATAAGTTCATATTGGTAGCAATAGATTACTTCACTAAATGGGTTGAGGCAATTCCTTTGAAGACGGTAACCTCAAAGAACATGGTTGATTTTATCAAGGAGCATATTGTGTATCGTTTTGGGATTCCTCAAACTATAACTACCGATCAGGGGACAATGTTCACATCAGAGGAGTTCAGAGATTTTGCTGCCAGTATGGGAATCAAGCTACTAAATTCTTCTCCTTACTATGCTCAGGCTAATGGCTAGATAGAGGCGTCCAATCAAATTATGATTAAGCTGATCATGAAAAAGATTGAGAAACAACCAAGAAAGTGACAGTCAATGCTTAATGAGGCACTATGGGCATATAGGATGGCCTGTCATGGATCAATTAAAGCATCGCCTTATGAGCTTGTGTATGGCCATAATGCAGTTCTTCCTTGGGAACTTCAGACTGGATCGAGGCATGTTACATTGCAAAATGATTTGTCAACCGAAGTCTATAAGAATCTTATGATAGATAACTTAGAGGACTTGAGTTACCTTCGGCTGCATGCTCTTGAAAATATCGAAGCCAATAAACTGAGGGTTGCAAAATATTACAATAAAAAGGTCAAGATTAAGTAATTTTCTGAAGGAGACTTGGTCTGGAAAGTGAAATTATCGATCAGGTCAAAAGACAGTAAGTTCAACAAATGGTCACCTAATTGGGAAGGACCTTATCGGATCAAACATTGGGCGCCTAGTAATGCTTATATTTTGGAAACACTAAAAGGAGAGGAAGAATTTAGCAGAGCAATCAATGGGAAATATCTGAAGAAATATTACCCTAGCATCTTTATTAATACTTGACAACCGATTTATTCGGTCGTCGGCTCTAATAGACGATACCAGAAAGGTATCGCCTCTAGTGCAAAAATAAACCCGAAGGGGTAAAAGCCGGTACAATTTGTATCGCCTATAGAAGCAAAGCAAACACAGACAAAGTGATGCATATAAGTACAAAGCAAAGGAAGATCATTCAAGACAAAGAAATTGTTTGCTAAATATCATCTATTATAAACTATGGGTCAGAAAACACTTTGCTTATGATATCATCGGTCTGGGTGTTGAAAGCTATAGAGTTGGTAGCGTTGAAGAAATCATTGACTAGGAGCTCATGATCCCTAGGGCATTCGGTTGCTGAAAAACCATGGGGAAGAAGCCGAAGATCATGGCCAGAGTGGGCTTGTGCAGCAGCCAACGCCATGGCAGCACCATGACGAACGCCATGAAGAGCGACCTTCCTGACATGGTTCGGGATGTCATGCAAGCGAAGCACCGGAATGGTGCCTCTGGTGTTGACGAACCCCGCCGCGTACTCCGTAGCCAAGCAGAGGGTTTCTAGTTGAGTGGGTAAATCTAAAAAGATTCAAAGGGGAAATGATTAGAATCTTGAAGATGAAATTGAGAAGAAGCCAAAGTTATGACAGATATCTCACCCGTGATTCTGACCTCGGCCTTGGCCAACCTATCCTCCACCGAATCGACCTCGGGAGGCGATCGACATCGGACCATAGCCAAGGCTGATTCTACGAGGGAAAGATAGTCGACGAGATTCTGGCCATGCCTGTCGATGGAGGCGAGCAGGTCATCATTGTCGACCCACCTCCTCAGATAGCAGGGAAGCTAATGGCGAGCTATTGACTAAGAGAACCTCGAAGGCTGAACGGAGTCAGCCCTATGCCCCAAAGCAGTGAGAGCATCACAAGTTGCACCCTCCTGGTGATGAAGGCGTTGGCGTGATGACGCAGATCCATTGAGGGCCTCCTTAGCAGACCTCTTGTTATTCTCCATGATCTCAAACCTATGGGAAAGTAGAAACCACACTAAAAACGCGAAAAGGTTTGAGACGAAGCATGATGTTTTGGATCCACAGCTGTGGCCCGTATATATAGCCCAGGAAGGTGAGAAGATAGATTTCACTAGGGGTGTGAAATTGAAGTTAGATACAGAAAAGGATCAACACTCCGAAAATTCAGGGGATGGATAACAAAGAGATAATAGATTCGGACTTATTGCTTCCCATAATTATAAAATATCATGGGATGGATACGAAAGATTTACATTGACCAGCGATCAATCCACCAAGACTTCTTTGGATTGAAGGGAGTCTGGATCCCCACAAGGCCAAAGGTCATCATAAACCGAGTCACATTGGCCCGTTGATAAAATTATACCAGAGAAGGGGAAAACGCCTACCTAACAGATGCCTAGCTAATTTCTTAGTGACTGGAAACTATGGGAAAGAAGCATGTGGCTTTCTCGATGGGCATTTGATGGGGCAAACAAGGGAAAGGTGTCCACATATTTTAGCCCTTGCAAACACTAGAATAGCTCTACGAGTATGGAGAGAAGACTCAGGTGATATTACAAGAATTCTTCTAACCACAGTAGCTGATCCTCTTGCTCGACAAGGCGCTAAGATGAGCGACACAATCACCCTACGCACAAGAATCCTTCTAACCACTCAAGATCTTCATGGCAAGAAGATATACCATGGAGGGTCCGGTGGAGTCAGAGGCACTCGAGGAAGCATATGGAAGAGAAACATGGCTGAATTGTTGAGTTGCTCTCGCTAGAGTCGGATAGACATTTTATAGTCGGCCTAGAAAGATGAATCCAAGCGCCTGTGAAGCAATGATGCCCTCGTAAAAGTTTTGAAGCATGGGCTCATGAGCTGACATAGATGATGACAAACAGTAGACCCCAGATCAAGATTCTCTACCCATGACTGTGGACCTATCTAGGGTACAGACGTGATAATTTTGGAATAAAATTACTTTTATCCCAAAATTGGGGGGCATATGTTTACACCAAAATTAGGAAGAAGAATTGTAGGGACTTGGAAGCTCCCAAGATCATGTCATCAAGGAATCGATTGCGTGAAGGTCAGCATTAGCTGATTCGAATGCAACACTAGAATCGGCTTTCTTCAGATAGCGCCAACAGATAACGATAAAAGCTACGATCGGTGTCGGGAAAAACATGTTGGACTCTACAAAAAGGGAAAGATTAGGGTCCAAGTTATCTTAAATTAGGAATGTTTTCTCTTAGGCAAAAATTGTGATGGGTCCTGCTTAAGTAGGATTCATGCGTAGGTTCCGGGTATAAATATTGGACCCTGGATATTGCAAAGGACACATAATCAATCAAATACAAGTTACTTACTTTTTTTTGGCTCCAACCACCCCTTTGGAGTAGGAGTAGAGTAGATCTCGGCAAGTTCTTCAGCGAGCAGGGCTGCATCGGTCTGGTCGACCTCTGGCTTGTCTGTAAGTACCGTCATGGCTTACACTTTTGTTCGTACGGCTGCATCGATTCGGTCGACCTCTATTATGACTCTGGTATAAGCTAGTTATCGACTCTTGTTTAGTTCAAGTACGGCTGCATCGATCCGATCGACCTCCACTGCTCAAACTAGATTAAGATCAAGTTGTTGGCTCTATCTAAGGGTGGCATCCTTTGGATAGATTCATTAAGTTACCAATATTGCTTATTGCTTTCATTATTTATTTAATTACAGCAATATCACTTCACCCGATTGGGATTGATCTAGATCGGCCTTATATCATGTTTAATCCATCATTTGCTAATCTAAATTAATCTAATCTACATCTTAAACGATGAGTTATATTTTATCGGCTATTTTATGTCAATCTTGATCGTGCATAGTGTGCGGTTAAGGCATGTCTGGTCTTGAATAGATCTACTGGCTAACAAAAACTGTTCCACAGCCCGTTATCACGGCTTATGTGATTCTGCCTCACACCCCACTGTTAGCACCATGGAGTGATCGTTATTTGGTAGATCTGTTCCTGTAGGGCATGACCTTAACTTTGCGCTATGCCTAAATCGACTGTTTTAGCCGATATCGAGTGCTTTCACATATGCGGTTCATGTCACGAGACCGTTGAAGTAAAGATAGGTTGAAAGATGTGTTAGCCCCATGATCTTATTATTATATTATGGCCTGCATGATTCTGCCTCATGCCCCACTGGTCATGGCGATAGATAAGATCTAATATGTTCATTAGATTTATCTTTATTAAATGGTTAAATGATGATGAGCTGCTTCTTTTATATAAAAGGGGATTCGGTTACTTGCAGTCATTGGCTTAGCATAAACTGATTATTGTTGACATCATATTGCCATTGGCTAATATTTGTTTGAATAACTAATTTATTCATGCCGACAGTTTGAATCTAACGTATTAATAATATGTTTGAAAGAATATTTTGAATCTTACATCTAGGAAGCTATGCATGTAGTCGTCCCTGGCACTCGGCCGAATGCGCTCAATTTCTTCAACCGAGCATTTTAGTGTATTGCCCTACAACAAAGTTCTCAGTAATAATACTTCTAAACAGATAGCAATAGATTTTGTTTTCTTTTATACAAGAATCTAACGTATTCTAAGGATGATACGGCTTGAAAGTGGCATTAACTAAAATAGATAACTCTAACGCCTAATGTATTGGTATGCAACTTAACGTAGAAAAATAAGGCAATTGACTTATCACTCTGTCCAAGATCTGTCCTGCCTCCACCTGTCTTCCTACACGAGTAGATTGGTCGTACGTTGTGTCTTCATCATCGGAGGACTCGATGTCAGTATAGTCATCTTCTATCCACTATACCCTCAGCCTGCAACGTGTCGCATGCTGGTACCAAGCTTGGTATCACCTGAACGCACGGTTCAT